>NC_141023.1:21527500-21827500 GCF_052040795.2 Danio rerio
TTATGAGAGACGACTGGGATGCGTGAATGCAAACCTCATTGTAAATGGTAAAGGAAGCCTTGCGCTCGTGCTCGTCACTTCAGGTCAGAATAACACATGCAACAATGAGTGCCGTGTAGCAGCAGTAAGGATGTTGTACATAATAAAGGATGTAAACATGTTGCCAAAGTGGCTTTTTGGTTTCTTTTCTTGTGCATCCTAGCCACTGGCTCCCCATCTGAAAGAGATTTAGCATAGGGGTAATGTAATCATTCAACTTTACAATCTGTAATGTTTCAGTGTGCATTTGTGCATAATGATGGCTGGTTCGTTTACTTGAAAGTTAAGATTTGTTTATGTTTTATTTACAGACTTTGATGTTTACTGTATTATTATTGATCACACCTTACAAATGTTGATCTACATTTACCATTGCACACACTTTGTAACATTTTATTCGTCAAGTTTAAGAGTCTCTTCAACACAAGTTTATTTTATTATAATGACATGAAATATTTTGTTTAAACATTTTTGTTTTTGACTATTGAAACTATTTGCCTTATAAATGTTGGTAAATTTAAAATAAAGTGGTTAAAAAATCAATGTTCTTATTAATATTCTTGTTCTAATAGTTTGTTAAAATTTATTCAATAATTATCGATATCGAATAAGAAACATATGTGTTGTTTTTTTTTGCAACATCGCCAAGCCCTTACTACTGCATAATATTTTTATGATCCTATGCCTCATATTTTTATGTGTACGCAAATTACCAGAATGTCGTTAAAGACTTGTTTTGTGTTATTCACTGGGAATGACTTAAGGAAAAGCTGTTTAAAAAGTTAAAACATCATCAACTTTCTAGTTTCTGCTGGTTTTTATCATCCGTCTCACTGAATTGCATGCATGTGGATCTATCCTTCGCCCCCTGCTAGCTTCCATCCCAAAGCTAATTGCAAAAGATTTAATTTACTTTTACCCACTGCCCAAGCACTGGTTTTATCCGCTTGAGTATGCATCCTAACCATTAGTGTAGAAACGGCAAATCAGCTCTCAAATGAATATTTAAGAGCATCCTTTTAAACATCAGTGCTGCTTTGAATCTGCCAGCAGCTTTTTCCATCCACCCTGTTGCCCTTTGGACAGCAGGATACAGCAGCCCACCATCTCTTGTGTCTTATTGGTGATGGCAGAGTATCTCCGTGGAAACCATGTAAGTGTGTGTGTGTGTGTGTGTGTGTGTGTGTGTGTGTGTGTGTGTGTGTGTGTGTGTGTGTGTGTGTGTGTGTGTGTGTGTGTGTGTGTGTTTCATTGTCAGATGTCTACCATGCTCTGGCCGTCTGGTGCTTATCCTGAGCTCATGTTCACGACCTTTCAGAGCTGCTGTTTTTATCACAGGCAGAAGTGTGGTAGAACTAACCTGCTCTTAGTATAAAAGACTTTCTGAAAGACTTTCTGCACTGTAAAATTGATGCTAGGTAGTTCGTGGGGAGAAACGGTGGTTAAATTGAGCCTGTGCTGTTTTTTTTTCAACCGTTTCTAAAGACCCTATGAAATTGCTTGACACTTTTCGTAGTCTGCACTTGACACATTTTCTTTTGAAATTTTCATATATATATATATATATATATATATATATATATATATATATATATATATATATATATTTATATATTTATATATTTATATTAGGGCTGAAATGATTCCTTGAGTAATTTGAGTTACTCAAATCTAAAATATGCGTAGAGGCAATTTTTTTTTTTTTATCCAGGCCATTATTTGTGACGCACAACCCGCTCTGGACAGGTGATGTAAACAGAAAAGATGCTACAGAAGGAAAACAGCACAGGGCAGAGGAGAAAAATCAAGCCAAAGAGAGTAACTGATTTTTTTCCCCACGTTTGGCATTTTAAACTAATGCGGTTTTCACACATATCGTCTTGCAAATAATATTTTTACCTCGTGCCTATATTAACTGGTTACTAGCGTAGGTTACCATTATATCCTCACATTGCACGCAGCTCCTGGAGCGTCTACAGCAATCATTTCCACCCTCAATCTGAAAGGATAGTTGTGCTGCAAGTGGCAATATTAACTGGTTACTAGCGTAGGTTACCATTATATCCTCACATTGCAGCAGCTCCTGGAGCGTCTACAGCAATCATTTCCACCCTCAATCTGAAAGGATAGTTGTGCTGCAAGTGGCAATAGCAGGTTGCTTGTGGCCAAAATGAACAATCATTGAAGCAAATATGTTATAATATAACAGTATCAGTATATAACATTAACAATGACACTATCCTATTCCTGAAATATTGCAGATATGATTTTCCCCTTCATAAAATCATTTGATATAGTTGAAGGACAGAGAGGAGAGATGCTTGTATATCAGCGGGGATTCGTATGACAGGGAAGGTGAAAAAACAAGGTGATATAAACAACTGTTCTTCATATCGCAACCATATCTCAACCTTAACAGAATTTTTTAGGATACATTTTTAGGATATACGGCTGGACTAATATACATCATATATAGTATATATTTCGACTAGAATAAAAGCAGTTTTTAAATGTTTTAAAGCCATTTATGGTCAAGATTATTAGCCCCTTTTAGCTATATAGTCTACAGAACATCGTTATACGACAACTTGCCTATTTACCCTAACCTGCCTATTTAACCTAATTAACCTAGTTAAGACTTTAAATTTCATTTAATCTGTACGGAAGTGTTTTGAAAAATATCTAGTCAAATATTATTTGCTGTCATCATGGCAAAGATAAAATAAATCAGTTAGTAGAAATAAGTTATTAACTATTATTTTTAGAAATGTGATAAAATCTCTCTGTTAAACAGAAATTGGAGAAGAAAAAAACTAATAATTCTGACTTCAGCTGTATTTCAGCATCGATATTGCAATGTGTGAATCTACAAAAGTAGCATTGCAGGATCTTCTGTGTTTAGTTCAGATTATAATAACCAGGCATAAAAGTTTAGGCTGAAAGATGTTGGAAAAATCTGATATCACGATATTTTGATTTTCTGCGAAAAGATAGTTTGAATGTCTCTGTTTGATGGTTTTCTTTCTAAACAGTATTCAGGGACAGAAATTGAATATTCACAATACAAAAAATGCTTCCTTTCAGTCTCATTTCTAGTCCAAACATCAAAAGAATTCTTAGATCAACTAAAAACTAATGTTTTGTTTTCACAGTCAGATAAAATGTCAAAATTAAGAGTTTATTTATTTATTTATTCATTTTTAGTCAAAACAAGCAAAGTTATCTTCCAGTAGGTTTAAGTGAAATAATCTTGTTCACTTTTGAAATGTAAATATTTGGACTTTACAGGACAAAAGTAAAAAATATAATATAAAAATAAATATTTTGCATCATGTAAATTCTATACAGTTGTTAAGTACAATTCTGTGTCTCCTGATCAACTATAATTCAGACTCAACATTGTATTTATTGGCAATGCACACATTGTGATATCGATGCTGAAATGAAACATTGTTCAGCACTAAACAATACTGTTAAACTCCTCAAACCATAAAGTGCTATTAATTATGTATGTTTCCTCTATTGTAATCATCTATTCTTGTCACTTATTTGTAATCCCCTACAAAATTATCCACATGCAACTTTCAAAGAGTTATTCAAGTCATCTTGTGAAATTATATTTAATTCCAATATATAGCAGAAAAACATATCACATTGTCACATTTTTCTTTGTAATCTTTAGACATTTTTATTACTATTTTAAATGTAGATAAATCCCTAAATCCCACCACAATCCAATTTTGCTTTTATGAGATTTTGAATCATTTCCTTTTATTTTTTTTCTGATAAAGTAGAGTTCTACCTACAGCAGAGATTTCTTTCCTCTTTCTCTCTGTAAGCTCACTATCATCTGTACCTGGCAGCGCCCGCAGAGCCTGGCCCATAATGAAAAGACTCCTCTGTGAAGGGTGTGTGTGTGTGTGTGTGCTCCTATGAATGTGTGTGGCACAGTGACTGAATTAAACCGTTCAACGTGTCTCATCTTTCGTAGGCCTGTTTTTGTTTTGTGATGAAATATGCAAGCCATCTTATCTGTGGTCGCATACCCTTTTCCCGAAGGTTTGTCTGGATTTTTCTGCTGGTGCGGGTCACGTTTAATGAATGTGTTGTCGCACACGTTTGGCTCTTTATTAGTATGACTCATCACTGTCGTGACGTCATTGAACACCCTCATCAAATACCTTCTCTTCCCCATTCGAATGAGGTTTTACTGCACATTATTTGACAGTTAATAGATTATTGCTAAAGCTAAAGTCCTTATGGATCTTTTGCTTATTCCCAGGTGGTCAAATTAACAGTGCAAGAACCTTCTAGAAGCAACACCACAAATAATGGTTCTCATTTACTGCTTTTAGGGCCCATATTCGTATGGAGCCTCTCAAAAACAAGCAAGCAGTTTATAGATGTGGCAGTACATCAACAAGCAGCTTTTTACTATTTGGGCTAGCTTTTTTGTGTCAGAGCCATAAACAACTGGAGTTTCTGTTAATGTGTCAGGCAGCTGTAGGACAGATACAAACCATGAGCAGCTTAGTGGATCAGTTTTTTTTTTTTTTTTTTTTTTTAAGATTAAACACTAACCACAGAGAATAAATTGATGGCTTTGAATTGCATGTTTGCCTAGGCTGTTAATTGGCAGTTGAATGGCCATTAGCTCTCTAACTGCTATATGGAGTGTTTGGCATTATTTTGATTGAAAAGTGTACACTTCTACTCTTGTGACCGTGGAATTATTTACCTGTTGTTTCATTTATATTTTTATAAGAACAAGCACATTACATATAACAAGAACCTGTTTCTTAATCTCTGTTTAGCACATTGTAATAGTGTTTCCTCCAGGATTTTTTCCAACTGTGGCGGCAGGCCTTTTTTACATAGATCTACCAACTACCTGTGGCGTTATTTCAATGACAAATGTGAGCGCAGTATTATAGGTGATCGCATTTATGTAATAGCCTACAGCATGCGAATCAGTTTCTTCTTGTGCACTCTCAAATAAATGCTGCTGAAGTGTGATTTAGTGCGTTTATGTAACAAGTTTGTCTCCAACATTTATTCGATTTGCTAGGAATATTTATGAATGCATCCAATAGACCTACAGTGCAGCATTAATGCATCCCGAAGTAAAGTGAAACGGCTGTACATCATGTTTGCTGGCCTCACGCATCATGCACCCGTCAGTCAGTTAGCACGTAACCTTAAAGGGTTAAACAAATGATGCTTAGCACTACTACTGTTACAGAAAAGTTCGAGCTGTTATAATTAACTTACCTTGTAATACGTTTTGGTGCCATTTTCACCTGCTATAAAAAAAAAAAAACAGGACTGATTGATTTAAATGAGAAGTTGCTATGTAGCCGTGGCGGGATCAATTTTGGTTTGGCGCCCCGCCATGGAAGAATTAATATAGTGGAAACCATGTAATAGTTTGTCATTTGTTATTAATGCAGTCACAGAAAAATACCTTTATTTTTGAGAGTGTAGTGAAAAAAAAGATACACAAGCTGTCACTGAGGTGATACCTTTTCAAAAGGTACACATTTGAACTTCAAGGGTCCATATTGGTACCTCAAAAGTATATATTAGTACCTAAAATTTTTTTAAGAGGAACCCTTTTGTACTTTTTAGGTACTAATATGCAACCTTGAGGTATTATGGACCTTTCAGGTACAAATTGTACCTTTTGAAAAGGTACCACCCCATTAACAGCTCATGTACCTTTATTTCTGAGTGTAGGAAATGTTATACTTCCCTTTTATTGCTTATTTTTAAGTCTAGCGGAACCTATAAACAATTTAATTCATGTTTATTTATATTGCACTTTTACAATGTAGATTGTGTCAAAGCAGCTTAACATAGACGTTCTAGAACATTGAAATGGTTTTAGTCCCCTAAAGACAAATTTACGACTAACTTGCCTGATCTTTCTGTATGCTGTATTTAAATGCAAACGCAAATGTCCTTGACGTAGTAACCTGCAGTGTGAATGCTATCTTCACTAACACACTAAATACTGTGGTACCCATCAAATAAAAAAAAAACACTAGAAAGAATAAAACTACAACTTGGTATAACAATCATACTCCCAATCTAGAAACAGCTACTCATACCTTAAACGTCAGTGGAAAAAACTAAATTAGAGGTCTTTAGAATTGCGTACATAGTATGTCCAGCTGAAGGTAGGCTCTAAAATCTGCCAGGGCTATCTCTGAATACTAAAATATCTCTGAATACTAATATCTTGCTGAATCCATACTATTAAAATGTAATGCTTCATTAATTAATACCCAAATGTTTTGTAGCTCTAAAACTAAAAGGGTGCTTTCACCTGTAGATATGTAGATCGATTGTTTTTTTTTTCAAAACAGGAATTAAAATTGTTACAATTTTGCTCTTTGTTTTTGGTGTGGTTCACTTTTCCATGGCTTTAATTTTGAATGATGACATGCACAGATTTAGTCACCAAATATAAATCAAAGTTAATACTTTCTCATACATAGCTGTTGACTTGAATTATGCCCTATAGGCTTTACATTATTGAGAGAAATAACAGATAAATCAAGACTGCAGTTCGGTTAATAGCTATGTTTCCATCCATCTATTTTTATATGCATTTTGGATATGTGCATAAAAAAACGGCTGATAGATGATGCGCATAAATTTAAAAATATATATATATTCAAAAACCGCTTGCACACAAACTACGATGGAAACACTTTTATTGAACAAGTTCCAGTATGCGCATTAAAAAAATACAAAACGATTTGGGCTGTGCAATTAATCGAAAATTCAATTTTGATTTTTTTTCTTCTTCTTACGATTATGAAAATGCATTAATGGAGACTAACGAAAATTGCATCATGTAAATAAGAATTTTTTCAGCTTATTTCTAAACATAATAGTTTTAATAACTCATTTCTAATAACTGATTTCTTTTATCTTTGCCATGATGACAGTAGAAGATTTTTCAAAATACAAGCATTCAGATTAAAGTGCAATTCAAAGGCTTAGTGTAATTAGGCAAGTCATTGTAAAACACTAGTTTCTTCTGCAGACAATCAAAAATATATATTGCTTAAGGGGACTAATAATATTGACCTTAAAATGGGTTTCAAAATATTTAAACCTGCTTTTATTCTAGTCAAAATAAAACAAATAAGCCTTTCTCCAGAAGAAAAAATATTAGAGGAAATACTGTTAAAATTCCTTGCTCTGTTAAACATCATTTGGGATATATTTATTTTTAAAAACAATAATTCTCAGGAGCGCTAATAATTTTGACTTCAACTGATAATCGTTTTGAATAATCGTGATTACAATTATGACCAAAATAATCGTGATTTATGATTTTCCCCAAAATCTAGCAGTCCTAATAACCATAATACATTGTGATATAGCCTGGTTTGTCAGTTTGTTGGATTATTTTGCTTTCTCACTATAATTGATCCACTCCAGAGTTTGTTTCAATTGAGCCGAGACAACCTCATTCAGGCGATCTCGCAACGATTGTTTTGGTGCGGATCTGAGCGCGATTGCTGGATTCACGTGCCAAATGAACCACCCTAAGGAGGCTAACATGCAGGTTCCGAAATAAACGCTTAGATGTGAAAGCACCCTTAAAGTATAATCTTTGTAATCTATACTTACAGGTTATACTTTAAGTGTACTTAAAGTATAATCTTTGTTATCTCTTTTCAATAAATCATTATTAAAGTTGGTTACATTTATTAATCATTTACATTTAATGGATTTGAAGATTCTACAGATTTTGTTCATTTATATTTTGACAGACTTTAATATGACTGTTTAATATAACTTTGTATTTAATGTATCCAAATTTCAATATTAAACATTTTAGTTTACATGAAATTGTACACTTTTTAGTTTGTTTTTAGCATTTTTCCTTTTTCTTTGTTTTTAATTGTTTTTTTTTAATATTGTTTATTTGTATAGTGCTGTAGTCTAGTATACTTGCCATCCTCTTTAATTGCTTTTGTTTTACAAAATATTAATTAATTTCATGTACTTATTTTTGGATGGGGTCTATGCTCATGAAATGGAGCATTTTTGAACTTTGTGCTGTATTAAAATGTCTGACTTTAGTTACTGATATCTCATGTGAGAAGGTTGTGCTCATGTTAGATTTTAAGTTAACTTGTAATCCTAAACCTGTTTAAAGCACTTAATCCTAAACCTATGGACAGACCTTAGTCCCTGGATGAGTTCCGTGTGTGTTTGTGTGTGTTTGATCAAGAAGCTGCACTAATGCGCTGCAGATAATCTTATTGTTTTTGAACATTGTCTGGGGACCACAATGCAAATTCCTGAGTTGCTGAACTATGCTGGTGAGGGAGAGAAAAAAATAAAACCGGAGTCTCTGCTCTCTTCCAGTGCTGGCTTTTAAACGCTACACTGGCTCCGTTTCAACTCCGTGCTTGCTGGATGATTGGACACGGTTCCACCAGGAACTACTTTTAAGAGGAGATCCTCTTGCTGAGTCTGAAACACTGCATTAACATCAGATCCTTTTGCTAAAATGTGTCCTTTTGCTGTTTGGAAGCTATACAGATATTTTTTAGTCTTGAGTGCTGAACCAAATTTCAGTTTTGCAACGCATTGACAAATATGAGCATTTTTTTGTTTGTTTTTTTTTGTTCTTGCTAACTGCTAAACAAGTAAACACACTCTTCAAATTAAACTCGTTTACTTCCACACTCATTTTTTTTTCTCCGTCCCACCGCAAGCATGAGAAGGCTGGCTGGACTCACATTGGCCAGCATTCACAGAGATTTTGGAAACTTGCAGGCACATGTGGTTGTGTTTTGCTGGCTGCTCAAGTAACTTAAAGTAGATGTAGTTTGTTTTTCAATCTAATGAAATGTGCTTGTCTGTACCAGATCTTAATAGTTTGCAGTGTTTTAAGGTCAATTGCTTTATCATCCCTTTGTTAAATAAATATTTATTTGGTGAATATGATTTTTAACTAAATTGGTAAATATTTTTTCTTTGTTATTGGTATTTAACAAGACCATACATGGCAGTATATTATGCAGAATTTAAAACGAGTTACAGACTGTCTTAGCTTTCTTACATTTCACTATCCCCTCAAAATAAATTACATAAAAATAACTTCTGAAAAAGGGGAAATAAATACAATTAACAGATCAAGCTAGGGTACAAATAAATTAGTAAATAATGCCTCATTTCCACTGAGTGGTACAGTACGGTATGGTCATCTTTATCAGGCTTTTGTCTCCATTGCCAAATGGTACCAATTGTACCCTTCTGGTCGCCCTGGTGTACGGCAAAAAATTGCAGTCGACATCCTTCATGCTTGAAGTTCACATATTGTATGAAGAACACTTCTTACTAAACAAGCGCTATATGTATATACACATAATACTTATGCATAAATGTTAGTTACTAACCTTTCTATGAGCAGGATTTGATTATACCTGCAGATCAATAATAATGTGAATCACTCTGATGTTTATGGACACATACAGAGCCTCTTACAGATCTGAAATGTTACCAATTACAAAAAAATACCCCAAAACATGCATTTAAGCATTAATTGGGTTGATAAATGATACAAAATACATACAGTCGGTACAAACCTCTCATCTTTATTTTATACCAGCACATGTAACGTTAACTTCTTTTTTAAAAGAAATGGGGTATATGCCGAAGTATGCTAATAGGACTTTTAATTTGCCAGTAACCTGGGTTAAGCACTTCCGGTGAACTAAATGCCGTTGCAAAATCGGCGCGTTTAAGGTCTGTTTTCTTTAAAAATCAGCAATCTCCATTGGCTGAGTGTTATCCGATATGAAGTGGGTCATAGATTGTACAAAAAGCACCGCATTGAATTACATTATTTCCCGCCATGTCTTTATAATATGAGCATTTATTTCACCCCAGTATAGTAAATGGAGCTTCTGCGCTAGCCTGCCGATTCTGACGGTGTAGTTTATTTTCACTGCTGAAAGTCCAAACACTGAAGAGCGAATCCATCCAGATTTGAGAGATCCTGCAAGTAAACACCTTCTCTCTAACCATGTTCTTTAAGCTTTTTTTCTCACTGTGTGGACAGAAACTTCAAATGTGGCATAGAATGAAAATTAACCATCACTATTTCCTGTTTTTCATGTAAATCCTATGAGCGTAAAATCCCAGTGAAATGCAAAAAAAAAACGTATTTGAGCTGATGTCCAAGCTTTTTTTTTTTTTATAAATAATAAAGGGTACCTGAATGTTGCATCACTTCCTCAGGTTTTAAAGTATGCAAAATTTTAGATTTATTTTAGAAGTTGTAAAATGAGGCTCAAACCAAACGCGGTATGTGCTATACCGTATGCAATTTTTTGACAAAATGGTAGTTTCAGACAGACCGTTAAATCTAGAGCTGCAGTAAAGTTCAATATGTTAAAACTGTTTATTGTGACTATTAAAGCATGTTAAACTATTCTAATACACTAATTACAATTTTAAATAGCATCATAATGACCTCTTAAAAACATTCTTATTAAAACGATTAAGTTCTATATATGTTTGTCAACATATATCCAAACACATTTGTCCGGGTTTATGCGTCAGTGACTAAAACATGCTCGTTGTGCTAGCTCATCGTTGATCATTCAAGGCTTCTCGTAGGCTGTGAGTGATTACTTTTCATATCAGAGCGTGTTTGATGTCATACCAGCAGGTGTTTGCTGCATCACAGACGTGCACATTTCCAAATGCACTGTCAGATTCCTTCTTTAGAAGTTTGATCAAGCTGGATCTTATCTGAAGCTTGAGTGTGTCTGGTCTATTTGCTGTCTTGATTAGAGCACATGTTGCAAGAATTTAAATCCTCTCTCTGACCCTCACACTTATAGGAACATTGTGCTTATGCTTTTTAAGGCCTAGACAATCAATTCGTTGTGAATAGGGAAATTATGTTGCATACGTTTTTCTGAATGCATTGCGAATAGATTCTAAGCTTAGTTTAAATTAACTAGCGCTAGGTGGCTCTGTATGCTTTCCAAACACTCAACTGGCAGCTAGGCCTGTCACAATAATCTATATATCGACTTATCAATCAACACGAGGACGTTCTCAATTATTTTTAATAATGCAATATATATGGTCTATTCATGTACACCAATTTTAGCAACATTTTAGCTGACGTGCAACATCTCGATCTCTATTTAAGGTGTCAGTGACCGTATGATATAAAACCATGTAGTACTTACTATAAGTGAATGTAGTATATTTTCATGTGGGTGCCTGATGAATTAATACAGATCTGATACTTTTTTCTGTAGTACTTTTTACCATGCCCTTTTTTTAGTTAATAAATTGTTAAAATGACTAATTAAATGAAATATTCTTATTTAGGAGAGTACACTCTTCTAAAGAGTGAACTTGCTTTATGATGATGTTCTGTGTTAAAATGGTCTTACAATGACTAACATTGTTTATGGCAATACATTTCGGTGCTATATATCGCACCACAAATGCAGATACCATGACAGGCCTACCAGCAGCACCCTTATCAATCTTTACACATGCCACTTGAATGTAAAACAGTTTGTAAAGTTTATAACATTCATAAAATTAATGATTTAATGGAAACATTTGATTGAGTGGCAAAAGTGTTCAAAGTGAGCTATGGTTACAATAATCTTGTGGGAAAAAAAGCTGTCTCATTTTTAGAGGTTGCATCCTCAGAAGTATGCAGACTTTAAAGGTGAGTCCTTCAAAGTCCACACAAGCCGAACCAAGCTCATTTTGAATTGAGATAGCCTCGCTCAGAGGACAGATCTCAATGCCTTGCAACCTTAACAGCTGTCGTAAATAAGCAGTAATAAAATTTGCTATGACTTTTTTCAAAGTGATTTTAAAACTGATTTTAAGCAATCTGAAGCCGAAGCAATGTTTACAGAAGCTTGAAATATATTTTTCTTTGATCCATATGTACAACATAAAAATGTAAACTGTGAAATCACTGTTTTGTCATGTTATATTCTTTTTGTTTAGCAACATGTTTAGATATTCAAGTAAAATAAAACCTAATTCAAACATTTAATCTGGAGTTTACTTTTAAAAACGTCTTGCCGTTATTAGCGAGTGACAAATCTTGGGATGTTCGAGGGCGGAAAGGAAAGCATTTTGCGGCTGCATTTGCAGAAGCCTTCCAACTTTTTTCAAATGAGACTTTCGTTGTGCCGCGATGGCGGAGTGACCTTTGAATGTATCCTTTGGAGGATGCAGCCTCTGAAATGAGAAACAGCTATAGATATGTATCCACAGAAGCTTTTAAAAAATGCATATTGCTGAGTGTAAAGTGCACACTCAGAGCCTGGCTACGCTGCCTGCAATTTAAATATGCAACACATTCATTGACAAAAGGTAAAAAGCTTGGCTGCTTCACAATACCATGTGCCCTAAAAGCGTTATTGCAAGTAAATTTGACCAATTGCAATACATGACCGAGAGCACGATCACACTTTATTCTCACTAAGAGCTCATTCACACTAGGGTTGGGCCGATAGACGATGCCATCGTCCATCGCCAATGGCCAATAGACAACACGATGCTGAGCTGGCATAGCCGATCATTCGCCCCGTCGCAAACCCACTTGCGAAAAATACACACTTGAGCCCCATTTGCACTAATACGTCTTTGTGTTAAAATGGCATTTTAGAACGTAAATGATCCACATCCCCACATCGTGTTTTACCTAGCATTTCTGAACAGCCCTTCGTCCGCTGAGAACGCACATCACGTGACCACACAACACACACACACACACAGCAACACACTGTCATGCGCTCCTCTTAGCTCCAGAGCAGAGCGCACTTCGGACAGTTTATTTAGGATGTACCGCTGTACCACGTGTTAGTATAGTTGTTAAACGTGATATTCAGACATCCCAAGTCTCCCAGAAGTTCTGGGAGTTTCTATGCATTTGCGGGACTCAAAATCTCTGCAATTAGATATAGCTGCACTTGAACTTAACCAGTACAACAAAACACTATTGGCTGTTTTTTTTAAAGGGGGAGGAGCTATGTCATGTCCCACCCTCTCTTTGTGTTTCGATTGAGGTTACATCACACACCAACTAAAAGTCCATATTTCAAAGCACTTCACAGGAAGTTCACAATCACATGGTGTCTTCAAAAGATGCGAGACCTAAGTGTAATGGTCACTCGCATTCAACTAGTGTGTGTTTACATTGAAAAACAATAGAAATGTATCACATTGGAAAGAAAAGACGCAAGTATATAATTAAAAGCTAGCATAGAATGCCGTCTGCTGTAAAAAACTAAGCTCATAATTGGTTCCAGAGAGGATTGTGATGCCTTCCAAAAATCTAAGAACCAATTTATGAAACACAAAATATAGATTTGTCGTCCCATCTCTGAAAATTAAAACGTAATGCGATCTCAGATTGGTTTCAAATGATATTGTTTTAATAGCCACATAAATTTGTGTCTGTATTAATAGCTCATTAAATGTAGTGTGCTGCTAGGTAACAGCAACATCTTTTTGCCATATTTATTTCATGTACATCATTACTAGGGATGTGTACAAGTACAAATGTTAATAATTGACCAGCTAGTGTTCAGTAAGCCCTGTATAATTAGGCTGTGTCATGTCAACCAGATCCAGACACACTCCTTGGATGGGTGTCATATGTTAATAAAGGCATTTGAGTAGGACCTGAATGAAAAATGACATGCTTTAACTGTTTCTATGATAGAATATGGCAGTCGATGCTCCACATTTAAGAGTTCATAACTCTGATGTTAGAAATGTTTCGCAAAATGTCTATTTCACAGCATGCTGCAGTTTGTTGAGCCTTTTTTTCTCCTGCAACTGTTTACTAAAGCGCTCCTCTAACAAACAGGAACATTGCTCACAGCAGGCGATTTGACGTCTGATGGTTATTGTCTGCTATGTGAATTTGTAGAAAAGTGCTGCTTTGATAGCTGCGACAGCGGTGTTTAACTTTTCAGATAGGGTTTTACCTTTTTAGCCATTTGACGCATGAAGTATGCTGTGGTTCTTTTTTTATCTGACATTCACGCACAGTCCAGCACACAGCCTTTCAATTTCTGGAATTGAAGTCATTTTTTTTTACCATTTGAAACGTATTGCTACTTGTATAATACTAATAAGCAAAATATTAGCAAAGTAAATAAGAGGCACACGAGTATTTCCCACACACCTCAATTCAAAATTTTGCTTTATACTTTAGGTGTGATATTTATAACACATGCTGTTTACGGTCAATCCTACTGTTTTATATCTAACATGTTTTTCATTCCTTTTTGTGTTTTTAATACTGTTAAATGTGAATTTTTTTTTTTTTTTTTTTTTGGAGTGAGAGAAAACAAAAATACACATTAATAATGTTTTTCAATGTTTGGAGCTAAATATTTAAATTTGTGAATGAATTATGAAAAAGTTACTTTTATTATTATTATTATCATTATTATTAGAATTAGAAACTATTAGAATGACCACATTCTTTTAATCCATAACCTACAGAAGATAAAGTTGTATTTAATATGTACCTTAACAACATTTTTTTCCATTGTATTGCGATCTCCAAAATCCAGCAGTGATTTTATGGCATAATGTTAAACATTTACTCCTTTGTGCACTAATGTACATTTCAAAAAGGCCACAACTGAACATTTGAGGATGATCTCCAAATCAAAATTTCCTAAACAAATTAACAATAAACACAAAAAAAAATTATATGGTTAGACTGCTGCACTAGTATGTAGTTTCTATTGGTATGTTTACATTGTGTGCTGTTTGTGTGTTTATAAACATACTTGAGGATAGTGGGGATCGCGAGTCGCTGGAAAGTAAGGTGTACTGTTGTATGGTAGGGCTGAACAATATGCACTCGGAAAATATGCATTGCTGTTGTTGAGTGTTCCGATAAAAATATTTCTAACAATATAACGAATAATAAAAAAAAAACTTTAATCAACAATTTGTAAAAAAAAAATAATAATTTGTTCATGTAATGATCATACTAAAATAAACATATATAACTTTATAGGCTAGTTAACAAAAACAAATGTCAAGGTGCAAACATTTAGACTTTAAGCACCATGAATGACTGAAAACATTGGCAGAAATTCTGATTCTTATTGGCTCTTGTCATTTTCCTCTCGACTCATTGGAACTCAATTTGGAACCACCAATACAATTAAACAACAATTGTTTCATAAGTTTGAATCATATAAAATTGGCATATTTTATGGTTGCTCGGGCTAATGCGCACTCGAAAGGAACGAGATAACGGCTATAAATGAGGTTGGCATCGTTCTACACATTATCATCCTCTGGATAATGCTTTGTCAGATCATGCTGATCCTCTGAAGAAATCCACAACTTGGTCTTAATGATGAATCTCTTTCGGAAATAACAGTGACACTTGTTTACAAGTTTGTGGGCATTTGAGTAATTGCGGTCATGTGATTTGGATTTGACGGGACTGACCTCTCGATAGATTTATACAGATTCTAAAACTAAAAACCTTTAGTTTTCAAGTGTAGTTGGTTAATTTAAGAGAGCAGATGTCAAGCTTTATTTGGATATGCTTCTTATGTCTGTGAAGCAAGTATTCGCTGAAATTGTAATCGTTACGTTTGACTACCAAACTGTCGTGAAAGCACATGTCTGGTTCAAGCTTTTCCCCCGGAGAAAATGTCAGTCTATAGTGATCGATGATTGTCTCCTGTACTAGAAGGCGGGGCTTCATTCACCATATTGACTGTTACTTTTCCCCATTCAAAGCCATATAAGTGACATGTCTTGTGTATTCTCTTTGTTAAACCACACTCTTTCTGCGCAGAAGTTTGGTAAAAATCTGCGAACTTATGCAGAATGAGTTTGGGAGTATCATAACTAAAACCTTAATATAGAAAAAAAAAGTAATACCTTTTTAACTTGTATTTAATGTTTACAATGCAAATTTAATTAGATCCACTTAATTGGTAAACAAAGCAAGTCTCTCAAACAATATATCTACTAAAAGACAGAAAATATTACTTTACAAACTTTATTGTAAATAAATCATAAAAATATTTTCATGTTATTCAATAATATTACTGAAATAAATTTAAAAACTGAATACATATGAATTTGCACACGTATACACCAGTAAATAAACAGAATAAATGATGGGCTAAAAATCTGTTTAATTCTGTGCGCTTAGACTCCTTGTGGGCCTATTTAGTTAGGCTTGCAATTGCAGTTTATTTGTATCAAATGTGAGTTCATTTACAAAGATAAATGCAGATGTTTTATTAAGTATTGCCATTACTCTTAGATAATGTATTTGATTTTTTTTTATATGTTAGGATGTTGTTGTTAATGGTGCATTTTGTTAGTTTGCTTTTAACAGACAGTTGCCTAAAATATTCAGAGATAAACGTAATTAACAGTGACCCAAAATGTTGTTTGTATTGGGTGAAAATGTTTGGCTTCCCACTCGCTGCATGTTTAGTGCTCTGTGTTGCAGCTGGTAACACAAGCCCACGGAAGGTTTTTTTTTTTTTTTTTTTTGGACAAATATTTTATCCTTTTATGTGTCACTAATGAGTCTCGTTTTGATAATCATTGTAGATCTGAATTAAATAAGCTGCTCATGTTTTGATTTAAATTCTACTCATCGCAAACTTCAAGCTACAAGATGCTTTCTGTAATGGAAATATTAATGACAGTAATGTAATGTTTGCTAATGATCAGCACTTTTAGCACATGATCTTCAGTGCTTCCCACAGGTTAGAAATATAAATGCGCTGGTGGTCAAATTGAAACGCACCATTTACCCACGTCACTTAAATAGTTATCTATATTCGACAAACAAAACATAATTACATTTTACCAATAATTTTGTTTATTATGACTGTTATACACCTTTTTTTCAATTGGTTCAAGTAAAAAAATAAGACTCTTGAAATAAAAAAGAAATCTACTATTTCTTTTACTTTTTTTATTCTGGAGCCATTTACACCCACTGACAGGTAAAATCTGCTTCTCTTTCAAGTTCCGAGCACACTTAATTGCCAAAGCATTTTAGAAATGTATGAAATGTAATATATTTACATCATAAAACTTAAAAAATAATTAGCAAAAGAGAAATAAATGACACAAAAAGGAATAAAAACAGATAATATCTCTAAAAATTATAATAAATACAAGAATAAAACCTGATGATTGTTTAAATTAGGCAAATGTGTTGAATGATCATTACTAATAGTGTACATATATTTCACAGACAGTTAAGACCAGTTAAGACCTGTCAATTTGTCCTTTCTGAGTATATTGGATTGTTTTTCTGAGACATTTAGATTAAAGAATTAATTATTTTTATGTTTCTTTCTTGACTGTGCGCGTGCAGTCAGCTGCAAAGCCAAGCGAAAGTAGGCTTTAAAAAAAATACAGCTTATCAGTTAGTCTCCTAAAGTAGTCATCAGAAATGCATCACAGACCTCTTATGCTGGCTTGACGTAAGGCCAGTCAGGAGTTGAAACATGCAAAGCCGCGTCACTTTCCCACCCGGATCTCCAAACATCTGGAGCTGCTTAAAGCAGAACTGATGGCCCTGGAAAGTTGCACCCACACCCATTGCATAACTCTTCACACTTGTTCTCCCTCTCATACACTGACTTGTTCCTGCATACTTGTTTGTTTGTTTTTTATAGCAGGTTTTTTTTCTTCACCCTCTCTTTCCATTTTCGCCTCCTGCTCTTTTATGTAAAGACTCCAGAATTCCACATGGGCTTCACCTCTCTCTATACACTGGCTCCTCCCTGCCTGGCACAACTCCCGTTTACATTTTTTCTCTGTTCACCTACAAATACAGTCATAGCTCAGCCCACACAGATTCTGGACAAGTTTTACTAGATCTCTGAAATTCTTTTGAGTGGATTTATTAAAAAGGCTTTACGCAGCTGGGAAAAACGTATGGGGAAAATATGTTCAAATTATAGTTCAAATCTTGCAATAATCCTGTTGAGCTTTCTTGAGATTTTTGGAGAACAGTGACATTTTCTTAAATTTGTACCCTTTGGGCTCTGAATCCAGTGTTAGTCAGGAATATATAAAGATGAAACATCTTATGTAAACTAAATTTTAAGAGAGCTCACTAAATGTATGGCTCTATTTAATGTTCGGATTGCTTTATGAGGACATTGTTCAGTAATTTGTTCAGTTTTTTTCCCATTCGCAGAAGTGACTTGAGCTTGTGGAGCTATCACAAAAATTAATGCATCCCTCCTTGTTGTTTGTTATTTTTGTGCTTGTTATAGTGTTGTTTATGTATAATAATTCTATTCCTTTTTACATTAATTAGTTATTTTTAAAGCATGTGTATGCAATGTTTCTTTTTTTAAATGTGCAAAATTAAAATCAATAGTTTTTTTTTTTAAAAAGGGGAAAGCTTAAAGGTGCTTTATGTAAGTTTTTGACTCTTCTAAAGCATAAAATGCCAAGTAGAAAACAATGCTGAAGTCAGTTATTCTGCTTTAAAAATGTGCGTAACGTGCCAGAACGCTGTCTTTGTTTTGCTTCTTTTAACTCACCCAATGCCAGTTTTGCCAATTAAATTGCAGCACCTTGTTGGAAAACTGCTTATTTCATTAATTTATTCAGAAAGGCTCTTAAAACATGTGGATGTGACTGAAATGCAACCTACGGTGCACAGTAGCATACTCTGTAATGAGACGCAGATTCAGAGTTCCACATGAGGTGGTTATTAGTTAGCAAATAATAAAAATATAATTAACACAAGCATTAGCTGAGCAGGATACATTGTAACCCCGTGTCCTAACAACACGCTACGTGACTAGATTTGCAGTGATAAGCAATTTGGCTGTTCGCACCAGACGAAACACGACAGAAATTTAATTCAGAAGCACAGAATATGCACTCACTCACGAAATTGTAATGTTTATAATCTAATTAATACATATTAAACTTCTTTAACATTGTTAAATGAACATTTCGAATCGCTATGAGTTAGTATGCAGAGTTATATATCTAAAGTTTGATTTCAAACGGTTTAATTTATTTTCAACATCTGAGGTGAACTGTTTGCTGCTGCTTTGTATGGCAATAAATGTCATGTAAAACTGCATTCAAACTTACATTGTTAGCATTTAACACTGAATAAAGCATTTGAGGTGTACCTGAGGTAGTCATTGTCAGTTTTTTTTTGTTGTTCAGCTGCAAGAAATAGAAGTTGTTTGTAAAATAGCAGTTCGAGGTGTTGGTTAGGACAAAAACTCATTTTTAATATGGAAAATATTCCTTTGATCGCATGCCGGTGCTTTTGTCTAGAACACTGCTCCTTTTGGTCCTCAATCTGAACGCTTGCGTTTGTTTTTATAGAGGAATGTAATACTTAGTTCAACCGCTGGGTGTCAAACTTACATACTGCATTTTAAGTAAACTAGGTTTCCTCCTTTGCTAAAGATAATAATTTATTGGTTATCTTACAAACTATGTTGATTATAAACACTAATAAGGCAGCATGATATTAGAAAAAATCTGACATTGCAATATTTTGTTTTTCTGCAATATTTATTGCAGTTATGTTTTGCTTGAATTGCTCATTTTGGAAAGAACTCATTTTTTATTGACTGGAATGATTTCCTAGGCCAGATAATCTGCATAAGTTCACATAAATGTCTAACTTTATTCGAGAGCAAGTTGAATAATCAAATATAAGAAAATAAAACTGCAATACAATTTCATTGTTATCATTTCTTGAACACAGTTTATTAAAACACTAATTACTTAAAAACAAATCAAACAAGCACTCTTTCACTCTTTTAGGGTTAAACATCACAATCACTCAACAATATGGTTCCTAATCAGCTATAATTCCACTTAAATTTCCTGAGAGATGTGTAAACTGAATCTGAACTTGACATTGCAGATCTTGCGACGTAAAAATTGCGATATTGTGTAGCCCTAAACACCATCTTAACGGCTTTTAATTATATTAAATGCAAATTATAAATGACATTGGTGTTGACCAAATTTAGCACTGCTTTAAATTTCAGCACAAATATCTTTGTTTATAGCTGGCATTTCAGTTCAAGTAGCTGCAAGTTTAACAGCAATCTGTTTATGCAAAACAAATCACTACATGTAAGCCTTATCGGTTACTGAAACTCTAGATGGCTCAGTATTCTATAACATTTACGTGTTTGAGGCTATGTGTCGCAATCATCATGTCTGTACTTGACACTGTGACCCGTAGTTGTACCTGCCGAGATTAAACCTCTGTGATTTGTTATATATAGTTGGAACTTTTTAGAGATATGACAAGTTCACAGCATTCAGACAAAGGAGGGTTGAATGTTGTTTGTTGATCTGAAATATTTGAACATTAGGTACTGTTTAGATGTGCCATATTGACTAATGTTAACCATTAGCAAAGCGAAGCAACCCTCAGGTCTTTTGTTTGAACTGAGCAATGGTCATGCATTGTGGTCAATAAGCAGACATGCTTATTATCAGACCCTCCAGACCCTCTTCTATCAGTACTAACACCCCCCCGCGCATGACTCTGTGTGTTATTTACAAGTTCACAGCGTTATCTAGCTAACCACGGCCTCCCTCACACACACACACACAGAGCGCTGGGGCGAAGTATGGGAGATGGTTTGAGCGTCTGGTCAGTGCAATGGAAATCTGCTGACCGACAGTAATGCGCTGGGAAGATGGGAGAACAGACTTCCTGTATAAAAGAGCAGGCACACTGTCCACACATGCCACACATTCTCCTGTGTAAAAGCCGGCTGCTTAGAGTTTAAAGCATTGCTAGGTCCACACGGAATCTATGACTGCAGATTTTGAGCTCGTCGTTGAGTATTTATTTACTTATGTACGTTTAAGTATATAGTTATTCACTTTTTAATATTAATTTCAGTAATGTTATTGAATACTATGACAATGTTTATATAAGGTAAGCTCCGATCAGATAATAAAGAAAATAATCACTAAAACATTTTGTAAAAATTGGTAAAAAATGACTAACATTGCACTTTGGAAGCACTGCAAATGATGGAAGAATTTAACAAGTCTCAATGAAGAAAAAGTTAGGAGCATAGGCTATTCATTTGGTCATTTATCTCAATGTATTGTAGCACTGCTGATGAGCACACGTGCATCTTCCTCCATGTGTAACACTTGCGATAGGTTCATGAGGTTGGCCAGAGTGGCGAGTACTAATTGAGCAGGGAAATGTGATTATTGTCTGATACCGATCTCCGACTGATCGATCGCAGCGTTCTTGATTAAATGATTTCTGTACAATAGATTTTTTTTTATTTATTTAATTTGTTACATTTTTACAAAATTCTCAAAATAATTCAGCATAAATTCTCAATCTCAGATTTTGTTTTTGATAAAAATAAAAAGTCAGCTGATTCTGTCTGACCTTGTTGTTAATAATAATAATAATAATAATAATAATAATAATAATAATACATTTTATTTGTATAGCAAAAACAAACAAATATTAAGAAACAACATCAATGTCAGGTAAGATATAAAAATGGATAAGCAAATATAAAAAACAAAATGTTTAAGCAAATAGAAGAAAATAAACTACACGTATATGATTATTGCTTATTCTTATTATGCAAGGACTTATGATGTTTTGAAAACATGTTAACAAAGTGCTAAGATTACTGGAGTGATAAAAGGAGTGTGCAATAATTATCAAAGATAATAATGTCATTACAGATAACATGACATGGTTGCTCACTTTAAAATATTGCATCTTGAGATTTCAAAAGCACTCACTATGTGATGAATGCAGTTGGATTGACCCTATAATTCATACCTGTATGTAGGTTTCCCGACCTGACTGCTATTCATGCTGTTCTTTGTGCTGGACATAATGCATTTTTAGACTATTTAGTTTTTTTTCTTCCCCATGCAACTCGCAAACAAAGCAATAAAAGCTATTTTAAGTATGCCTAAACACTATATTCATGCTTTTAAGATGGCATGCCTGTTTTCATTTCTCCTCTCCATTCTCTCTCTCTCTCTCCATCTCTTTATTTTGCTCCATGTCTGCTTGCTACAAGTCATGTGACCTTGAAAAGGGGCGGGACTCTCTTTCTCTCTCTCTCCCTCCCTCTTTCTCTCAGCACATCAAACTCTTTGTTCTCTAGACGACGCCCATATCATGTCTGCTGTAGAGCAGCTCTGTCCCTGGCCTTGAAGTCAGCGTTCATTCCAACCTTCACACAAATTCACACTTTCTCACAGTGATTACAGATGTAGATTGTATTTTTACAGTTTTCTTTGTTGTTGGTGCTGATGTTGTGAAACCACCCCAACTCTACCATGATAGTGCTTAGATTCTCAAGGTCGTTGCATGCATGCAGGTGTGTGCATTCAGTCTGCTCGCCTCAGCTGTCTGTGTGTTACCCACGTAATGATCACCGCAGGCTTGATTTCCTGTGTTTTCATTTTGCTTCTCCGCCTCGTTCTGTCATTTCCTGAAAAAGTAGGGTGGATGTGTGCGTGTGTGCATGTCAGAGGCGAAGGAGTTCACCGTAAAGGCAATTACCATCAATAACACTATAGTTTTTTTTTTACTGTTTGGCTGTTTTGCAACTTTTGGCTGTAAATGATAAAATTCATACATCTAATTAGCAAATTCAATTAAAACAGCGCTGAGAAGCCATATGCTTAAATATTCAGTACCTTAAGCAATAAAATAAAGATCAAAGAATAGTACAAAGCAGTGTTAGAAAAAAAAGAGTTTGCAGTTTAGTAAAACAACCATGAATGTTTCTTGTCAGCATTTATTTTGATATTATCCATTTTATTGTTTTATTCAGCTTGTTTTCATGTATTTTTTTTTTTTTATTAGATGGCATGATACTATCTATTGGCATTAGAGCCATGGGTTTGATTACCAGGGAATACATGTTCTAATAAGGCGTATGTTCAATAATTAAAGGTGCTGTATTTTTGACTCTTCTAAAGCATAAAAATACCTTAATATGTTAAAGAAACATGCCAAATATACATTCTTGTTTATCTGAAAAACAGAGCTGAAGTCAGTTATTGTGCTTTGAAAATGGGCTTTCCGTGCCACAACGCTGTCTTTGTTTTGGTTCTTTTAACTCGCCCAATGCCAGTTTAACCAATTGTATTTCAGCATCCTGGGTTGCCTTAAAGGAAAACATCGTATTTCATCATGCGCATGAGGTTAAAAAATTGGCAAATAATATGAATGCTATATTACCGTAAACATTAAGTGAGCAGGTTAAAATATAACCTTGTGTCCTAACAACACGCTATGTGAGGAAATTTGCAGTGATAAACAATTTGGCTTTTTACACCAGACAAAACATGACAAATTTAAATTTGCAGCCATTCAGAAGCACAGAATATGTACTCATTAACAAAATTGTAAGGTTTATAAACTATTTAATACATATTAAACCTCTTTAACATTATTAAATGTACATGCTGAATTACTGATGCGTGTTGGTTTTTAGTTACAGTTCTAAAGTTCAATTTCAAACGGTCTTATATTCAAACGGATTTATTTTCAAAATCTAAGGTAAACAATCTACTGCTGCTTTCAGTAATATGGCAATAATTGTCATGTGAAATGACATTCAAGCTCATATTATAAATATTAGCATTCAACACCGAATAAAGCACATGAGGTGTACCTGAGGTGATCATTGTCAGTTTTCTGTTGTTCAGCTGCAAGAAATAGAAGCCGTTTTTAATATATCAATTTGAGGTGTTGGTTAGAATATTCCTTCTATCATGTGTCGTTGCTTTAATTTAGAACACAATTTAAATCAGCCTTTAGGCTCGATGGTCAAACTCGATTGCTCCTTTTGGTCCTCAATCTGGCAACCTGCGCTTGCATTTGTTTTGATCCCAGGAGTACAATACCTAGTTAAGCCGCTGAGTGTCAAACTTACTTTCTGCACCTTTAAATACTTTCTTACGTACCATTCTTATGTACATTATACTTCTATACAAGTTGTAAGTATAAGTCTATTATGCATTTTATTTTTCTACAATATATATTGCAATATTGAATATAGTGTCACCTGATGAAATAAATAAGTTTTTTTGGAAAGATGAATGTATCTACAAAAACACATAATAAAGCAGCACAAACATTGAGAAATACAGTAGTGCAATGATACTGTACAAATAAAAGAAAACAGCACTTTATATCTTAAGTTAGTCAATATTCAGAAACATTAATTGTATTTGTCTATATACACACACACAATGAAGACTATAAAGTTAGAAATGTAAGTTCTTATACCCAAGTTTTTAAAACACATGAAAGCACATAAATAATAAATGTTTTCATAAATGTTGCAATCACTCAAATGTAGTTACTAGTCAATAATAATACTAAATTCACTAATTTGCAGATCCTATGATGCAACTATTGCACATGCGCACTATGCGATATCAATGCAGAGACAATATATTGTGCAGCCCAAATCTGTACTTCAGCTTATAGTTGTTCAATGTGCATTATTAGGGTTATGTGTTGTTGAAGAAACATAACATAATAACATTATCAAAGTTATTTCAGGGAAGCATCACTTTGACTTCTAAAAGTGAACAGCCATGTTGTACTATTGCTTAAAGCAAATGGGAATTTTTAATAATGTGGTCTTCATCCATACCACTTTTCACCTGTACAGTATTTACTTTATTCCAGACGTATGAGTGGATGCACCCATTGGAATCTTTTTATTACTTCCATTTGATTTTAAGACATTATAAACCGATTGCTACGCTGCTTGATCTTGCAAATTGACATTTTCATATTTTATTATTTTACTTTTTCTGTATAGTCATGAACACACTTGTTTGTAGAGCAGCTAGTTTGATCGTTTTCTGCCGTTTATTATTCCTAGTCCTTTTTCCCATAGGCAAGTGAATCAGAAGACGAGAGCACTTCTGCATTTTAGAATAAGGTTAATATAGTTTTATCAAACTGGAAGCATGAAGAACAATAAGGAAAATGAAAACACTTAAGACAGGGTCCACTTACTCTGCAGTCTTATTGCTTTCTTACCATGACTTTATTGCTTGGTCATAAAGCATTTCAGCACCCATACTGAAATCAGTACAGAGTTTTTGTTATCATTTTCAGAGAAGCACTTTGATATCTCTATATTTCTTGACGTGTGGAGATGTCTTTCAGAGAGTGTGCTAGTGGCCGGCATGCAAAGATACTTAGTCAAGTCACTCATTATTACACACCATTGCAATATGTCTATTACGATATGCACATTTAGGCCAATTTCAACATGGATTTTGTAGCCTCTATACATTATTTTTTTATAATGATGTGTGTGTGTTCACAATCTCCTTTTCCTTTCCTCCGCTTCAGTGATCAAAATCCCCAAAGACTAATGCTTTACAGAGAGATACTCAGTAGTGTTTTCTGACCTTGAGATGGGACGCCCCTGTCCTTTCACTTGTTCCCACTTCAGCTAGATTGTGATTGTGTTTTAGCTGGAGTGCTAATGTTAGGCTTTATCACAGTGTGTCTGTTGGAATCATTAGAGGACAGATTCGTCTGCTTGGGTGTTTTTTCTTCATTGTCATTGATAGCTAGATCCATTGCACTTGTGAGAAGTTGTCCTTTGCTTATGTTTTGTTATGATTTTAAGCAATTCTCTGGAAAACACCATTATGCTTGTTTTTATTATATTTTGTCATCGTTAGCCAACTTTTTTTTTTCTCTCAAGGAAATGCTAGCTTAGAGGTGAAGTGTTTCATTTTTAATTACCACACACTTTTTAATTAGATTATCCTTGCTAAATCTATCAAGATTTATGTTGGAATGTTCAAAAAGGGTAATATTATGATAAGGCCACAGCGGCAGAATTAAGCCATACAAATAAACATCTTGTTAGTTAGTTGAGTATCCGATTAATTAATGGTGATTTGAAAAAAATATAGTTAAAATAAAAATCATACTGTTGCAATTCAGTAAGTACAACAAACAAACAACACAATCCATCATGAACTGCGATTTGGTCACAGTTCTGTTTTGATACGTTTGTTGACTATTTGGATTTGTTGTATTTCTTTAATAACCAAAGGGTTATTAAAGTAACACCCTTGAATTGCATTTACAATAATAAATAAAGTAATTCCTGATGGTAATATTAAATGTTGTAATCAGTGCATTTTTACACCTCTTTGTGGTAATTTTGATTGAAAAGGTAGTTGTTGTATATTAGGTGTTGTTTATATTAGAAGGTGTGTATTAGGCTTGTTAAAGGCTTTTTGTTCAGACTTAATTTGACATTGGTATTTTTTATGATGGCCAAACTTTTGCCCCATTAAGGTTGAACTCTTCTGTAACTCCACATGTCATGTATTTTGAGTTGTGGTATAATTCCAATATAACAATATGTATAATCCTTAACCATATAATCCCAACTCAACATTGCAGATCTTTTTTTTTTTTTTTTTTTGTAATAAATTTCTATTAAATATCTCTGGGAAATAGGTTGTTTTTTATGCTAATTGGCTGTTTTGTTATCACTGACAGTGTAATGGCTGTAAAGCTGGTCAGCTGGTTGGTTTGATTTCTATTGTGGCTTTATTTTAATAGTTTCAGTTGCTTTGATAAAGGCAGTTTTCATTTGTGTTGGTTTGTTTCCTGGTGAACAGGAAGTTCATCTTTCGTTCATCTTTAATCTAATCCTTAAAGGTAACCCCATGACATGTATTAAGACTTGAATGACTTATTGTAAAAAAATTATCTTTACTACTGAAATGTGTAGTAAAAAACCAATGGAGACTTGCGTTACCCAAAAAGTGCATATTAATGGATGTTCTCGTTGAGCTACAGGTGCTACCTCTTGCTGTTTTTACCACAACATGACTTGAAATAAGAAGAAAAAAATGATATAATGCTCCAATGCACAGCTTTTGGTTGTAGTTTTCAGTCAAAGGTTTGATGGTCTTAAATACTAATGTTTTTTTTTTCTCCACCCCAGTTTAAATGATTTCAGATGTTGTATAAATTGCTATATTCACAGTTATTGATTTAGCAGATGCTTCTTATTTAAAGCATTTTACAAATGAGGATAAAAGAAGCACTTCAAATCACCAGAGAGCAGCAGTAAACAATAAACATGCAGACACTTGTCAACATCCGTCTTCGTTGCTGCGTCAGTCAGAGCTGAAGAAAACTGTACTGTACTGACTGGTTGCCAGGTCTCTGCATGAACTTTTGCTTTCAGCAACTGACTAGCATTTGCAAGTTTACATCCTGTCATTTTTTTACAGCACAAATTTCTCTTTGTGGCGAAACCCTGATGGTACAGCGTTTGGTTTTTAAGCATGAATGCTTGTATCTTGTATTCTTTACTTAACAAATAAGACTTTTCTCCAGAAGAAAAAAGCATTATTAGACAAACTGAAAATTTTCTTGCTCTGTTAAACATCATTTGGGAAATATAAAAAAAAAAGTAAAAAAAAAAATCAAAGACGGGCTAGAAATTTTGACTTCAACTGTATATCGCAAATAATATGGTAATTTTAGATTTTTCCAGTATCATGCAACCCTACATGAGATGGCATTGTATTGTATTCTTTTCTCTGCCTCTTATCATTAGGAAAGCAGCAAAGACGCACGTTGTTGCTTCTTTTTTTTCTTTTTTTTTTTGGTCATTTTTTCGTGAAAATTATGTTCAAGAGCAGCACAATGTGACATTGTATCGGTATTTTGCATTCCCTCTTGTGTTTCATTTAATAATAGTAACAAGTAGGTGGGTGCCAGTATGGGTGCAACCATCATCCAAAAATAATGGTAGCTTCCATAGTCTTAAATGTGTAAAAATGTGGATTTATTCAAAATTAAGATGTTGTTTTTACTGTAGAATTAAGATTCAATTTGAGTTTATTTGTTTAAAACCTTTCACAATTATTGTTTCAAAGCAGCTTTACAAAAGGTGAACATTATTGCATTACAATTACATTTGCAAAAGTTAAGATTATTAGTTACCTTAACTTTATTATTTACCAAGAACTAGGGCCAGACAGAATCTGCAGACAGTTTTTGCTAGTTCTGCTGAGAATTTTGTAAAAAATAAAAAATAAAATCTTTAGAGTTATGTAGATTTTAGGAGTATCATAACTAAAAGCTTAAAATATGAAATAAGTTAAATTTAAACGCGTATTTATTGTTTACAATGCAAATCAAATAAGATCCACTTATTTGGAAAACAAAGCAAAGTGTGGGCCTGCTAATAACTTTAAATAACTAGTAACTAATAGCTTTTATCAGTTAAAGTTACTAATATAAACATAGTTAACCTGCAGTTATTTAGCATATAGGTGATCTCCATGTGTAGATGTTTAATGAAGTGTATTAAGTGTTCATCAAGAGACCTCATTTACTCTATAATAAGGCATACAAGTCTTCAAAACAGCAAGGCAATTAAACAGAAAGCTTGTGCTGCGTTGTATTTACCCTGCATGAGCGTGACGTGTCATAGTGGGCATGTATTTCCATGTCACGTCCAGCCGTGAGACGTGTTATAATGACAAAACGTGCCTTTGATCTTCACACACAGTCTTTTGTCTTCATTCTCTGGCCACTTCCTGCTTGTTTCCTGCTTCCTTTGGAGGACAACAGCTCGGGAAATATCTCATCTGTGCTCATTTGGTCTCTTTGCACCACACTCGCTCCCTCTGATCAGACTCGTCACTCAGGTTCATTCTAACACACGCACGCACACACACACACAAAGACTGTTTCGAATGGTCTGTTTACCCAGACAGAGAATCGTGTCACATTCCTCTTTACATGTGAATGTGCACCACATTCATTGATGTTCACACTGTGCCTCTTGTGGCCATCAGTGTGCATCACAGCATAAGTGAATCCCTCCCCCACCCTTAACCCATGTGGAAACATTTTCAATGCCCCAAAATACAAAACACTAGCAGTAGTGGAAACATGGCGTTCCACTGAAGAGGAAGAAGGCTGCTCACAGTGTTTAAGCTTGTGCCAGGGAATCGTCAAATGTTTACAGAAGACTCATTCCTGTTTTTCTTCAGTCTTTTTTGAATAGTTTATACTTATTGTCAAAAATAATAAACTCTTTGTCTGCTAAATTGGACCTCGGATTACCGTTTTCGCATGTGCAAGTATTATTAGTAAAGATATTATAAATTGGTTTTAGTAAACAGTTCAGTATTTAATATAGTTAAATTAGACAATTAGTTCACTTCTGCATTCATTTATTTACACGTTTGGTCTTTTTTTATGCATTTTAATCAAATTTTTGTCATTTGAGTCCATTTGGATTGTTTGAATCATTATTAATTCATAATAATAATTTGATTATTAATCATTATAATTGCATTCAGGGCTGCACGATATTGGAAATCCAACATTGCGATCTTTTCTATTCTGGGGTATATGTAATAATAGATCATTTTAAGGGATGTAAACAAAAACAATGGTGCCAACCTGTTTCCTGTTTTACATTCTTAATTTCTTTAGCTTCCGAGAATCCAAAAAGGGCCACATATTGATAAGGTTATGATAGCTGTTTTAACATTTAATTTATGATTGAATTTGCTCTTGTTACAGTTATACAATAGTTTAATAACAAGCAGGAAATGTTCATGGGACAATGACATGACCACATTGAAATGGTCTAGTGGAATACAATTTCACTAAATTTATTGAACAACTGTTTGGAAAGAATTAAGAATTAGATATAATATTTATTATTAATTTAATGAAAATGAATAGATTGATTGGCATGATTCTGACGGGGATGGGTGTGCATATGCGTATAATATAAGAAACTATCATCTATTCAATAATGAAAAATAAACAAATTAAATGAACAATTTTATTGTTTTTCAAGGTGTCGAACTGTTTTCAGGTATACAGTAATTGAATAATCAAAGGTAAAATAATACTGCATAGTCTTCATTTTATAAAAAGATTAAATACAATTAATTGTTATTAATTTGTCAATGTTACTAACTATACTATTTATTAGGCCTGAATGATTTTTAAAACCTTCACATAGTCAAAGGCCTAAAAAACTTGCAAAATGATCAGTTATAATCTAGACTTCACATTGTATATACTCGCGATGTGACTATTGCGAACGATCACATTGAAATATCAATGCTGAGTCGGTGTCAATAGCCTAGTTGTTAAGCGCGCCGACATATAGCACCATGGTGCTCACGGCGACCCGAGTTCGATTCCCGGCTCAAGGTCCTATGCCGACCCTTCCCCTCTCTCTGGTCCTAATACTTTCCTGTCTGTCCTCCACTATCCTATCCCAATAAAGGGTGAAAAAACCCTTAAACATAATTATAAAAAAAAAAGAAATATCAATGCTGAAATGATATATTGCGCAGCTCTAATTGCATTATTAAATGATTTCAGAAGGATAATCTGATGATTAAAATAATAATTAATGTTCTTAATGATTTTGTTTTTGTTTTTTTAAACAGAATGTTGTACTTTCATTTATTATAATTTAATTATTTTTTAAGACAACTTATTTTGCCAAAAGATAGACTTTGTATTACAAAAATTCCCAATATGTTTGTCCATTACTATTAGTAGTATCAATAATTTACATAGCTACATAATAATGAAACTGAAATCTCACACGGTGAATCAGGAATTTTTAGAGGCCTGTGTGTGTGTGGCAGGGCCTAATTTCTCTGTATGTGTGTGCAAGCTGTAACACAGATACATGCCAGATTCCCTCACGATCACAGATTGTGGGCTCTTATCTGGGCCAAATATCTTCCCTTTCTCTCTGTAATATTTCAGTTGGGCATTTCAAAAATTCAACAAAAAAAAAAATCTAAGGTGTTACTGACTCGATTCAGGACCTGTCTGAAATACAGCTGCTTTCAGATCAGCACTTTCAGAGTTTCTAGATTGTAGGGAACTAGCACCTTGCTTCAGTGTGGTTTTTTTGACTACATAAAAACAAAATGTAATATGACTGGTTGAAATGTAATATGTAATATGCATGGCATATGATTGCTCAATGACATGCAGTGGCCAGAAGCAAATCTTGCACCACTAGCAATACATTGTCCTGCTTGATTGTCAAGCATTGATACCTATTGCCCCCTCCCCCCCTCCCCCCGTTGAAAACAAACTGGGCATCTTGTTATTGGTGTAAAACAACCTTAAAAGTTAGCCTCTGTGTACATCTGAGAGCAGAGCCCACTGGATTCAAACAAAAACACAGCAATCCTAAGGGATGAAATGAGGCTTGTTTGTACGTTTATTGATTTGAAATGCTTTCACGTGAAAAAGAGAGTCATGCTTCAGATAAGCTTTTGTTTATGTCAGACTCCTCTAAAGCACAATTCCAGCTGTAAAGACGGCTCATATTGGACTGTTAAAAGAAAACATGGTGTGTGTGTGTGTGTGTGTGTGTGTGTGTGTGTGTGTGTGTGTGTGTGTGTGTTATATTTCTCTTCTCATCATTCTCTTCAGTGGTTCCTATGATGCTTTTTGTTTCTTTTTTTTATATCTCTTAAATCTCTTGCTATTTTCTCTGCGATTCAGGGAAATCATGAGTCATGTTGTGCTTCAGAACAGAGCTTTTAAAAGGACTTGCTTGATGTACACTGATTTGACTTGATTTCCGTTTCCTCGCTCAATGTATTGAGATACCAGAGGTTGGGTAATGTGCTGTGCCTAATGAAAAGGGGTCAGAGGTCAATTGTGTGCGTAAAATGTAATCGTAACCATTAAAGTGGACTTTAGGAGAGGTCAGTCTAATAAACTTGCCTGCATCCAGTGGCTTGCAAAGTTTTAAGCGTGCGCAGAAATAGTTAGAGGAAGCTTTGGATGGAACTGATGTTGTTGGTTAACTTCCTGTCACATTTTGTTTCTTGGTTTTGTTTTCTCAGTGTGCTCTGGAGAGACGAGAACTGTAAGATACGAGAGCTTAGGGCTGGGCGATACAGCAAAAAAAATATTCATGATATAATGTTTCATATCACTTGGTATTGATAATTATTGTTTGTTTGTTTGTTTTTTCATTACATTTAGAAATATAAGGATTTGTTAATTAACCACTTTATTTTAATTTACTAATGTTACTAAGGCATATAGTTTTTTTTTATTCAAAAACAAAACAAAAAGATCAATAAAGGTTTATTTATGTAGCACCTTTCACAGACATTGAGTCAAAAAGTGCTTTACAAAAAGAAACAGGTAAAAGAACACTTGACAATAAAAGAAGACATGTTAAAACATTAAAACTAATTAAATATCCAAATACAGAAACACTAATACTGTTAATTAAAAGCTTGACCAAAAAAGTGTGTCTTTTAAATGCTTTTTTATAAATATAGTTTTATAAAAATATTAGTGTTAAAGAGACTCTTAAACTTGGTAAATAAAATGTTACAAAGTGTGCGATGGCAAAGTGTAATCGCTAAACATTCAACGCAAACTTTATGGTAGATGAACATCTGTAAGGTGTCAATAATAATGATACAGTAAATCTCAAACTTCGTAAACAACAAATTATGATAATCAAATCTGGGCTTTCAAGTAAAGGAACCAACCGTCATTATATAAGTACATATTGCAACATTACAATTTGTGAAGTTGAATGACGATATTACCCCTGTGCTTACAAAAATCTTTCAGATGGGGTGCTGGTTGCTGGGATGCACAAGAAAAGAAACCAAAAAGCCAGTCTCGCGACATCCCTACATCCTTTTTTATTTACGATCTCCTTACTGCTGCTATGCACAGTACTCATTTTCATGTGTGCTGTCATTCTGACCTGAGGTGGCAATGTTAAAATCCAAAAAGAGTTCATTCACATATTGCCTATGAAAGCATGTGAAACATGGCGCAGCATGTGGTTTCATTCACCATTTTTATAGTGCTCTACGCTCGTGCTCCCCTGGCGTCTTGTAACTAGTCTATCATCAACCTTTTTTTCAGAGGATGACAAACGGACAAACCATTGCTGCAGTTAAGATACAAGTTTTACTTATGGAGAAACGTTATAAAGCAGTGCAGTTTTTTGGGTGATCTGTGTTTGTCTAGTAATTAGTCTATTGTTATTACTGAAATGTGTTCCCTACAAAGTGCTAAGCAGATTGGTTCGTTCTAGTTACGTGAATTATGGTGCGCTTGCGACATTTTGAAAACTTAAGGGGCCCTATCATACACGCGGCGCAATGCGGCACAAGGCGCTTCGCAAATGTTATTTGCCAGTTTCAGCTTGACGCAAGTGTCGTTTTGCTGTTTTGCACCACGTTGTTTAAATAGCAAATGCATTTGCGCTCATATGTGCGCCCATAGGCGTTCTGGTCTAAAAAGGAAGGCGTTCTGAGGCGCGTTGCTATTTTGAGAAACTATAATAAATTTTTCAATAGAACAAAACAAACCCGGTCTAAACTTCAGCGCAGAGTTGCTCCTCGCTTACACACTGCTTAATACACACAAGATGTAGAGCAATATGCAAATATCTTTATATGAAAAAAATAAAATATTAAGGATATATATAGGATATAATAAGAATATATATAGGATATAAATATAAAGGATTAAAATATTAAAAAACATTATTTTCTAGCCTACATAAATATGAAAAACCACTGCTTTTATGCCTTTTTTTAAGCCTTTTTCAGTTTATTCATAACAATTTTGTATAATTTTATTATTATTAGCAGTATTATTTATTATATCCATATTTATATTTGTTTTATTATAAACAAGCTTAGATTTGCCCACCAACAGGTTTTAGACCATATGAGGCACAGCATGTGTTTTAGGATATAACTCAGGTTTTCGAACACACTTCATTATTATTTTTCATTTATTTGTTTGCTGGAAATTAGAACTGAATTAAGAAATAGTTTTGAAACAAATATTTGAGCTTAACAAATTAAATAAATTTTTCATAGGCTAATTGATGTCTGTGCGTAAAGGTGAAAGTAGATCATTTATTTCTCATTTTTGCGCGGTAGATGCTCTGTTTAACTGTTTTCTGTCAAAAAAAAACTGCTAACTGTTAATTGTTTGCTTATGAAATGCTCAGTTTTTCCACTTACACTTACTTTACGTCATGTAAATAGCAAATGTGCTTATGGCGCGACGCAAGGCTCTTAAAGGGAATGGGAGATGAGACTCTGATTAGTTTATTCTCAAAACACATCTATAACTCATTAAGAAAATAAACTTAACCCTTTCATACCATGCGCCATGGCGCAAAGCGGATTTTCCGCTTGGACCGTCAAAAGAGCCCAAGATGTTTTCAACTAGAGCATGTCACGGTTACACCGCTCCCTATTTGTGCAAGCCGTGCAGCAAACAGCAGACACATTTTAATAGAACTCTAGCGCTTCATACCAAACTTTTTTTTTTTTTTAATTGTTAACAATGGTGTCAGGTCAATATATAATGATTCTGTTTTATCTGCCCAGCCCTACGAGAACATTACATATTTTTATTGTTTAATGAGCTTTTTAACAGTGAAAAACAAAAAAGCTTAGAATTTTGAGAAACAGATTCTGCAGATGGTTTATATTATTGAAGTTTAGTCACTGACTGACTTGTTTTTCTTTTATTTCCTTCCATTTCTGTTTCACTATTCCTTTGGGGTTTTAATAGTTTTATTTACTTTATTATTATTATATTATTATTATTATTACTATTCTTACTTTAAGACTACCTGTTTACTATAACAATAAAAACTTCTACCACATTTCCTTAAAGTTAATCTAAACTTTCGTGTTAATTGGTTGTCATGAAGATGCTTGAGGTTTCAAGAGTATGGGGTTTGGTGGTAATATTTCTTAAATGAAAAATGCTGGTGAAGTAGATGGAGACTGTGTGTTTGTGTTCTCATGTACAGTCAGTGACAGATGCTAAAAACACAAGCGTCACGCAAGCTTGACTGTGAGGTAAACACAACTGCATCAATCACTCATGCAGAACATTTGAAGTTGTGTTTCTGTGGTGACTACAAAAAATAGCCCATATAGCGGTTTGTTTTGGTGTACAGAATAAGAATTGGACAGACTAAATTTTATTGTAGATCGTAAATTCTATTTTTATTACTGGATTCTGAATTCTAGCCGTGTTTTACACCTCACAGTACTGGTACAAATATTTCCTGAAAAAAAAAGCTTGGTAATCTGTTGTCCTGTAATGTGACCAGTATATTCCATTGTGTTTTCTAGATGTCGGCGAGCAGAAAACCGTTATGCGGTGGACAGAGCTGCCATCATCAGTCACTGGAACTGGCTGCAAGCCCAAGTCTCAGACCTGGAGTACCGAATACGCCAACAGACTGACATTTACAGACAAATCCGCTCCAGCAAGGTGTGCACAGATAAACAGACATAAACAACTGATATAGTTTGAATCAACTGATATAGTTTAAAAAGAACCTATTATGCATATTAAGTCATATGTGTTCTCAAAATGGGTCTGTGATGCTTCAGCTCCAAACACCCCACAGATCTTTTTTTTTTTTTTTTTTTTACCATGCTGTAAATGTACATTTTAGAGCAGAACAGGTTTTTTTTCTCTCTGTCACTTGCATGCAAATAAGCTGCGGCTCCCTTTTACTTTCCAGAAGGTGAAGTACATCCATAGCGCACAGAGATCAGCTGTCAGTACATGTAGTGTGAGATTTAGACTAGCTCTTTTTAGCATTAATTAACAGCAGAGAACTAAACAGCATGGAAACAAATGTTACATCTGTGAACGCTCAGATTAAATCTGTCTTAAAATGACAGAAGCATGCTATAAACATACACTACCTACTGTTGTCTGTACTGTTAATATGACTACTTAACCAGACTACTAAAGAAAAATAGAAATTACTCTATGCTTAAGTAGCTTAATGCAATAGTTTACCCAAAAATAAAAGTTCTGTCATGATTTACCCATACTTTCTTTTTTCTGTTGAACTAAAAAGAAGATACTTTGAAGAAAGCTAAAGATTATTTTTATTTATGGAAATCAGTGATTACTGGTCTCTTCGCTTTATTTTGTCTTCAGCAGAAAAAAGAAAACCTTCATAAAGGTTAAATATTTAAATTTTTGGGTAAACTAGATCTTTAATATCAATATTCAGTGGTGCTGACTGATCTGTGGTAATAGGACCAATCTTTGTCAGGCTAGGAGAAATCTGAAACATTGCATTGCAGGCTACATTTACAAAACAACAATGTAGCCAATAATAAACAGGTTTTCACTTGCTCTTTAAAAAAAGATCTGCATTTACAAACTTGTGAAAATGGAAAAACACTAAATGCCAGGTTTTGGTGCTGTCACCTTTTTAGTAAACAGTGTCTTTAAGGAAGTGATGACAACTACACAATCTGCCATTGATTTGCGAGCTTGCTTGCCTATTATCTACACCTCCCTAAATATATATCATGTATGTGCATGATTACATTGTTTTCAAAGACTCAAAGGGTGTGCACTCGGACATGACAGTGTTAGCATTTTTCATTCAGTCATTTTTTATTTTAAAAATAACCCTTTATTAATTAGGAATCACCACAGTGGAGTGAACCGTCAACTTATCCAGCATATGTTTTATGCAGCAGATGCACTTTCAGCTCCAGCCCATCACTGGAAAACACCTACACAATACAATACACTATTTATTTATAAAGCACATTTAAAAACAACCAAGGTTGACCAAAGTGCTGTACATAGGAGTACTGAAGACAGAGAAGAAAGCAGAATATAAAAGAAACATTTAACAAATAAAAGCAATAAAACAGTGATCAATGAGTATTAAAAGCGAGCGAAAACAGATAGGTCTTTAAACCAGACTTAAGCACAGAAATGGAGGGGGAAAGTCTTATATGAGTTGGTAGAGTGTTCCAGAGTTTAGGACCAGCAACAGCAAACGCTTGATCACCTCGTGTATTTAAGGTGTGTTTTGGGCACAGTGAGAAAATTTAGATCATAAGATCTCAGTGATTGAGAGGGGGAATACGGACAAAACAAGTCAGTAAGGTGCTGAGTAGGGATGTAACGATAAGAGATTTTGGTTGTACGATTATAGTCAGAGGAATAATCACGGTTATCACGATTATCATGCATTCTTTCATTTCAAAATACTACTAGTTTAGAAAATCACATGAAATCTGCTTTTATTTTAAAGTGTTATCAGTAACACATTAACACAGCACAAAATAGCAATAAAAAACAAACAATATAAACCATTTATCTTTGGACTTAAATAAGTGAAACATGCTTTTGGCATTTAAACATTAGTAATAATTTTACACTGAAAATAAATGACAGAACAAAAATAAATAAATAGTTTTGTCTAATGTAAATTTAAGCATCATATTAGTTAAGTATTTCCCTTTTAAATAGAATGCAGTCAGGATTGCTGAACCCCTTTCAGGAAGGCACTAATATGCACGCAAATATCGATACTTGCGGGTGCCAGAGAGTAGTCTAGCAGCTGCATTTTGTACCAGCTGCAGACGAGAGAGAAGACTGAAAAATACCAAAATAGAGAGAGTTACAGTAATCCAGACATGGTGTTACTCATTCATTCTCATTCACACATAAATAACGGACAATTTAGCTTACTTAATTTTCCAATACATGTTAGCATTTAAATAAAAAAAATGCTTTTAGTCCAAAAATGCAAACAGTCCGTTTTTTTTTTTTTTTTTTTTTTTTTTTTTTTTTTTTGATAATGTTGCGTAAATTTAAACTGTCATTTAAATGACCTGTTAGATGCTGCTTTCTGGTTTATGGGGATCATAAAAAGAGTGGGTGCATTTTTAGCATTACAGGCTGGTTGTTTACACACACTGTGGACACACATCAGAGTTCAAACACCATGTAAAATTAAATTGTGCCTAATAGGTCCCCTTTAAGTTTTCACCCAGTAATGGTGGCATCTGCCTCAGTAACTTGGCAACACAAGTGCTCTCTCTTGTTCCTGTGGTGAAGTGTACTCTTGTGGGATTGTTGTTTCATGTTTCTTCTACTTGCTGTTTTTGTTTCAAATCACTGCTTCTCCAAATCTTGCTCCCATTGTTTGATTTATGCTGAAATTAATCATAGCCATATTATCCTTGCATGTTAATTGATAGCTGTGTTTTAAGATTGTTTTGATTTACACTTAAAGTATATATTAGGCACACATCAATATGTATAAAGTAAGTGTATTTTAAAAATCTGCATTAAAAAAAAATTTATATATATATATATATATATATATATATATATATATATATATATATATATATATATATATATAAATATAAAAATTGTCATGCCTTATACAAATGCATTAAGCAGCAGAACTACCTTTAACATGTTTAAGAGTCATTATGTTCAGAACACAGTAACTCTAAAACCAATTTAATTTGAAATTGCAGATCTTAAAAATGTGTCATTTAAACATTGCTATCAGAAACCCAATCTTTTATGTCCTTTAAGGCAGATGAATGCTTTTCTAAAGTAGGAAAAGAGAGTTTTTGACAGTTGAGGGAAGACCGCGTCTCCAAATGTTCTGGTTTATAGTTTGTGTGTGTGTGTGTGTTTGGTTTTTTTTTGTAGGGCTCTGCAGTTCTTGGGGAGAGCTCAGTGTGCGAGTCAGTACCAGAGGACAGCAATGACTCGAGGACAAACACCATTACCTGCCCTGTCCCACGGGTAAGACCAAGAGCACAGACCCATGACCACACTGAAAAACAGTGAACAAACTACCAACATCATTAATGCACTTCTGAACTCGATTTAACTTGTTTCAAGACAATGTACATGTCCATTCTGAATATAATCTTGTTACACATGATTGTAAGAAATCAATCTATCTATAAAACAGCCTTGTGTTTAAATCCTATGCAAACAGATAACATGCTCATGATAGTGGCCCACACACTGCCCAAGAGAATGCTGAGATTGTTGAGTGAGGGGATTGAGATGAGAGGCCGTAAACACTCAATCTCTTTGTCTGTCCTATGCAAAGCGCTGCTGACCTTTTCATCCATTCAGGGTAGTGAAGAAATGCAGCAAGAACCATTCAACTCCTTCAAGCCAACTCATGGGGAAAATGACTGGGATGTCCTTTCCAAACTTACATTGGTTTTTTTGTTGTTTGTCTGTCTTTTTAGGAGCATGATGTTGTTGGCGTGGAAGCGTCACTATCTTCTAATGGTATTGTCACAGAAACAGGCTTGAGGAAAAGCTGTGGACCCATTAGGCAAGTCAATGGTGTTATCAACAGGTATGGAACACATCAATTCAAGGAAACAATGGATGTAGTGAAATAAAATCTGAAAATTAAAGACTGCTAATTCTGGATGCACTTGGCCAAAACTGGAAACATCATTTTATATTTACTTAATTATTTATTTTTCAAATAATATAGAGTAATTTTGCTTAATATAAATAAATTCCATAAATCAGCTTAAATTCCCTCTTGATCTTTACTAATCATGGCCTTCTAATCATCCCCATCCACTGAATTGGCTCCATCACTGTCTCTCCACTACACCTATAGCCGGTGTGTGGTGAGCGCACTGGCGCCGTTGTCCTGTGGCTGCCGTTGCATCATCCAAGGGGATGCCGCACACTGGTGGTGGTGTGGAGAGACCCCCCTTCATGATTGTGAAGCACTAAATGCACTATATAAATACACACATTACATTACAAAACTTAAATTATACAGATTGTTTGTTTTGGTTGTTGTTGTTTTTCCCAAACAAAAGCTGATAAAATGAATGTTTTATTCACACTAGTGAGTTTTACCAGTGTTTAACAAATTTTACCAGCATTGCTATGACAGCACATCAGCGGTATTGCAAGTAGCAGGCACAAGTATACTAAATAGAAATGTTTGTTCAGTGTTTTCCGATTAGAGTGTGCAGTTCATGCATAGATAAGTGTATGTACAATAGTGTAATATGTTCAAATATAAATTCAAAGATATAACTTAGACTCTGGTGAGTGAAACAAACACACTGAACAATGTGAGACACATCATTGCCTTTTTTTGGCCATTAAACAGTATGTGCATTATTTCATATAGTAAGTAAATCTAATTGCTAATAATAATTATAATAATTATAATAGTAGTAAAATTACAAAGATTTACTAGCTTGCTTCATTGATTTTCTTTTCGGCTTAGTCTCTTTATTAATCAGGGGTCACCACTGCAGAATGAACCACTAACTTATCCAGCATATGTTTTTTACACAGTGGATGCCCTTCCAGTGTTTTCCAACACTGGGAAACATCCATATACACATTCACACACTATATGGCCAATGTAGTTAATCAATTCACCTATAGCGCATGTCTTTGGACTTGTGGGGGAAACCGGAGCACCCGGAGGAAACCCACCCAAACACAAGGAGAACATGCAAACTCCACACAGAAATGCCAACTTCCAGCGACAAACTTCATGTGAGGCGATCATGTGACCCACAGTGACTCCCTTTATTAGCACCACCAACATGTAATTACCGTCAAGCTGCTCTCATCATAAACATATTATGCAAAATTTAATTGAAAAAAATCATATTTAATTTTTAAACCAATGTTTTTGTAAACTTAATTATTGTAATTAGTTTTTGTATTGTACCCTACAGCTTTTCCACCTTTTCCCCCCCGACCCAAGGCTTTTATTTTGATAGAAAGTATGAAGCTTCTCTTAAAAATGGTTGACTAGATCCATCAACCTTCTTATTTCATGTTGCATTTTCAATTGCATGTTATAAATGACTCTTACCTGCGAAAAGAGAGTACAGGTGAATCATTTTCACATAGTCACTGACATTTGTTGCTTAGGGATTGTCTATTTTAGGCTATGCATATAATGTTTATTAAAAGCTTCCTTTATTTATTTTGACTTCATTAAAGCCTTTATGACCACCAAAAGAATCCTTTTTATTGTTGATAATTTTGTTCTTCTCTCTAGCTTCCGGTCGGATTCCCCTGTCACCTCAGACCTGGATGAACAGAGCCGTTTAGGGTCTGTTCCCTTCCCTACGAATGACAACACGTGTGTGGCAGCCCGCACACGACCTCTTCTCTCATACAGGAAACGCAGAGTTCTGCGGCCTGGCTCACTCACCAGTCTCAATCGGAAGGTAAGGATCGATTTGTCGTTTAACACAATGCACATTTTTATTAATATTTGCAATAAAAATATTCACTAATGTCGAATTTGAATTCTCTTAAACTCCTTTTAGTCTATAAGTAAAGAGAAAGAGACAAGTGTGTAAGTCAGTGCTATGTCAGATTTTGTGAAGGTCACTTGGTGTGAATGGGCTGTGAAAGCTGGAGTGTGAGGTGTGCGAGACAGAAGAATCGAGCTCTTTAGCTGTCACCTGTGGACATGTTTTACTGAAGAAGAGCTGAGCTCCTTAAGGTCCCAGAGGGCTTCTTACAAAGGTTGCACATTAAATAGAGGTGACACAGAAACTGCAGTTTTACAGAGACCACAGTGCTGCTCCATTACTGTCATTTACTGTGTTTTAAGTTCTGACAATTGCCTGAAGCAGTTTTTTAAAAAAAATGTTTTTATGAATTCCTTATGAGGGACAACGTACAGTATTCAAGCAATTCATCTTTCAATTCATCTATATTTCTGTAGCGCTTTTACAATGTAGAGTGTGTCAAAGCAGCTTTTGTCCAAAATGTTCGTATGTTTTTTTCCCGTATTCACATTCGAACATTTTGTCAGGTACACAAACCTTGTACACTGAGTCCAACTGGTATTAATCCATTCGTAAAAAAAATCAGTATCACACATCATTAATGATGATTTAATAATTATGATCAGTTTTAACATTTAGAATGTCTAATAGCAAGCATTATTCCCTTTATTGGCTTTCCTTGTGGAGTTCACTGTATTTATTGAATAAGTTTATCCTCTTCCGTGTCTCTTTTCCATTTTTATTTTAATGTTTTCTATATACACGGTCAGAATTTCGCTTCTTATTTTTTATGTGAAATGGAAAGGAAGCAGCTCTAAAAATGTGGTTTGACTAGTTTGGACAGAAACTTGGATTAACATGGAAACTCTGTTTTAATCATTCATAGCTTCACGCTTGCTTGAGACATGGTGTAACAGTTCCTGCCCAACAGACAGCTGTTCTCTGAATGTCAGAAACATATCTGCTATATTCATATTTGCATTTTGTTGCATTCATTAGACGGCTACAGGGTCTCAGTACTGCTTTTACAGATCCATTTGCTCTTTGAACAGCCTTTAAAACTCGATTCCTCTCATAACACAGACCCACTGTGAGGCATGTTCATAAAACAATAAACGCAACCCCAGTCGAGCTCAGCTTCATTGCAAATAACAGCGCTTGGATGTCATTCAGAGACACCGCACTTGAAATGTTGTGAGAGATGCTGCCAGTGTCATCAGTGCACTAACAGCCAAATTCACTCACACTGCCGGTTATGAACTACCTGCTAACTGATCTGCACAATCCAATCCCTATGCTTTAAGCTGCACTCCAGATGAACGCTGCTCCCAGTTAGAGGCGGAAACTCAATAGCTTTTAAAACTTCCATTATTGTTTGGTCAATGACAGAGATTGAAATGTACTTCAAATGTGATTAGTTAAATCTTTGTTTTTGACTTAAAGCTATTATCAATGCTATTTCAGTAGTTTAAACATTGAAGTTATACACTCACCAGTCACTTTATTAGGTACACTTTACTAATACTAGGTTGGACTGGTTTTGCCTTTGGAATTGCCTTAATACTTCCCCATTCTGATGCTCAGTTTGAACTGAATTGCTGCCATGTTATTTGCTAATTAGAAATTTGTGTTAACGAGCAGATAAACATAATGAAGAACCTAATAAAGTGGCCAGTGAGTGTATATTAGCATTTATATTCCCTGTTAAATGTGGTACTGCTCAGTGGAGAGATTGGTAAAGAGATTCAGTAACTTATTTTGAGATTCAGTAACTTATTGTAAATAACTTTATTTAATTGGTGTTTGCCATGTAGACAAAAGTACATAATGTTTTACTAGTTATTTTGTAGGGGTGTCAAAATAAATTGTTTCTTTAATGCACCATGATGCAGACGTAGACAATTCGGTATGCGCTGACAGTTTGTAGAGCCAATCGCCTTTCTAAATTTTATTTTATTTTTTTTGCTTATTTATTTATTTATTTATTTATTTATTGTCAGGGACAGTGTACAATAATTAGCATTTCTGCGAATGTACCAGAATTAGCCAGAGGGCTATTTTTCATCTGTTGTTCCTGAACAGCCTACAAAAAAAAAAAACAATACAATAATTTACAATCAATCAAACATAGTTAAAAAGTACTAAAATATACATAGTTATGTAGATGTTAATAAAAAATTAATACAAATTAAACTAAAACACCAACATTTTGTAATAGAAATAAAAATAGTTGCAACACATTTAAACAACAAATCGTTAAGATGGTAGGCACAAATGGAAACATGCTAGGTTCATTTTAATAGGAATGGTGACACGTCTTATTCTCTATAAACCAGATTTTAAAATGTCTTTTGAACATATTAAAGGCAGTTATATCTCTGATGCTGCCAGAGACAGAATTCCACTCCTGTGCAGCTGTAACTGAAAAGGCACCCTCACCAAAGGTACCTTTGCGGAGTGGGACAATACAGTCTCCTTGGGATGCCCCTCGTGTTGCTCTGTATGTGGCATTCCTGATGCATGAGCGTGTGAACACAATGACCAATCATGGGGCTGTAAAAATGCACTCGACAACACTCAAATAGCAAACAGAATAATATTTACATTAGTTTATTTGCTATAAATGCTTATGTTGTCTTCTGTGATTGTATTTGTTTTTGTTTGATGCATTTTAACTTGTGAAGAAAAGTTATAATTGTGAATGGAAAGCATCGTCAATGCACCGAAGATATAGAATTGAACTGAATTGATGACATGAGAATCGTAACTGAACCGTGAGACCAGTGTAGGTTCACACCCCTGTTATTTTGCAAGATACTGACATTCAGTTTTAAGTGCTATTTAAAAGTCCCAAACCAAGTTAGGCAAGTTAGGATTGTTACGGAAGTCGTTAAACAAGAGAAAAAAAAAGTATTTATTTAGTGGGCTAATAATGTGTAGATACTGTGAAAATGTCCTTGCTCTGTTCAACATCACTAGGAGAAATATTTGAAAATGAATTGCAATTTTTTTTAGGCGCAGTAAAAGTGAAGTCATTTTTTCCCAACACCGCGTGTGTGTGCGTGCGCGTTATTGTTTAAATTAAGCAATATGATTTTTAGGCCTTAAATTGCCATGTTATATGTTACCTTTTACACCTAGATGTTTGTTTTGCAACCTGGTATGTTTACCCTCTTGACTTTGTTTACTTGGGCATATGTGAACACAGCAATCACACTCTGATCCGTGCAAAAACAATCAGTCTGAGATTGCCTGAATTAGTTTGGTTGTAGTGAGACAGCAACACGATCCAAGGAACAAAAAAGCCAGGGTTTATCACAGTGTATTATGGATATGTGATAGGCATATGAGAAGAGAGAATGAGAAGTAGAGATTTCATTCCTACCAGTAAAAGAGTTTTATGTCTATCAAGTGATAGCAATAACGATATGCAATATCATTAACTTTTACTTTTAGTTAACTTGACATCTGATAATGAATCTGTCTATTTTACAATCCTTGACAATTGAAATGAGGCTGTGTCCACTACTTGACAAAAGTCTTGTCATCGATCCCAGTTGTAAGAGCAACACAGTAACTGGACTTCTAGTTGATCATTCGGAAAAGTAATAGAAGGTATATTTTTCCGATGAATCATCACAAATATTAAAGAAGACCTATTGGAACCAGCATGAACCCAAGAATCTCACAGAAATCAGGGTTTGGGGTTACATTCAGTATGGGGCATGAGAGAGATCTGCAGAGTGAATGGCAACATCAACAGCCTGAGGTATCAAGACATTATTTGTTGTTCCTAAAGAAATAGGCAACAAGACTTTTGTCTGTTAGTGTATGAGAAATTCTGAACTCCATTTGTTTTATTCATAAATTAAAATAATGATGACAGCTGAGCGGAATCCCGGAAAATAAACCAAACTCTGACTAATGTGAAGAGAGTTTACTCGCACGTGACTTGTTTTAATAATTTTGGTCCGTCTAGAAACGTTGCTGTGTGAAAGTGAACCGCACCAAGAACAAAAAGGTCAATTGTAACAATTTTAATTTGTTTTCGGAGGAAAATAATCAATCTATAGGTGTGAAAGCACCCTTAGCAGCCATATTAATTAATTTTGCACAGCAAAATTCTTAACAGTTTTGTTTTACCTTTAAGTCAAGAAGGGTTTCTAAACTTGTGTATAACGGCTGGGACATACCAAGCCAACGGTTGGCTCTTTGTTGAGTATCAGAACTATTCAGCTTTTTGGCCAGTTGGCAATGTTGAGTTAGTGCCGTCAGTGAGAGAGAAAGTCTCATTGGCTGTTCAGTTTGCGCTGCATTATTTACATTTGCATATACGCTATCCTACTTGTTAATGAGGATTATTGCCTGTTGATATCTGCAATATAGATTGTAATTTCCTCTCATTCAGGTGGAGTCTGTAGTTGATAAGTGGTCGTTGACTGCAGTCTTTGAAATATGTTAAAGTGCAACATTTCAGTTGAGAGACAGCCAACGCTGGGCAGCAGTTTAGTGTGTCAGGACCCTGAAAGCTTTGTTAGATCATCGTTTCAACATCTATTGCAAAACACTGCAGAATTTTCTTTTCATTACAGCCAAGAAACCAGATCAGTTCAGTAATTTCAACACAACTTGTAATGCAGTTTTCAGCGTGATTGCGGGGATGATGGGCCCTGCACAAACTGTCCTGCTCTAATGTGAAGCACTCTTGTTTGAATAGGCTCGGAAAACCGGGCACAGTTGCCAATAGCAACCCGTTCGCTCTTTCTCTCCGGTGCTTTGCTTTGGGTTAATGACACGAGCACACGAGTGCTGGAGACCCAACCACATGCAAAACTGGGTCAGCGGCTCAGGATCCGCGTGGTCATCTGCTGCAGAGATTTGTATGAGAGCGTCAGGTTGGAAGTGTCGACTGGAGAAAGAGAATGAATGATCACTGGCAGACCTACATTTTGGATGCTAATGCTCAAGAGATTTCGCTAACAAAAGCAGGATCACAGTGGAACACACTTGAAAGGCCGGCTTTTGATGAATGAACAGCATTTTAGGACGATCACGGGATACTTTTTTTTTTACTAGGGTTTGTGGTCTCGATTAAATAATTTTTTTAAATTATTTGGTTGTTTGTTTATTGATATTAAGCCACTTCACTGCACAACTCTCCGAAGTTTAGAATTCAATTTATCTTTATTTTTATAGTGCTTTTGCAATGTAGATTGTGTCAAAGAAGCTTAACATAGAAGTTCTAATAGATTGAAACTGTGTCAGAGTTTTTAGAGTTGAAGTTCAGTTTAGTTTATTTCAGTGTGGTTTAAATTTCACTGCTGAAAGTCTAAACACTGAAGAGCAAATCCATCGATGCACAGCTTCACAAGTCCCAGTGGCAAGGAGCAAACTTCACCAATTGATGAAACTAAAGGAAAAAAAACCTTAAGACAAACCAGGCTCTGTTGGGCATGACCATTTCTTCTCTGGCCAAACTTCCTGTGCAGAGCTGCTGTTCTTAATTATCCTTAGTCCTTAATGCCTTAAGTTCCTTACTTAAAATTTAAAGCTACAATAAATTTAATCATCTGAAACAATATCACCTTTTGGGTTTTGATTCGGGTAAAAAAGTTTTTTGCGGTTGCAGTGCAATTGCTTTTCTTGGTTTATCACCAAATTCATAAAAAGGTGTCATGATTTAAGCTTGGGCAGTGGAAAGGTGGTTATATTCTGATTGCAAAAAAACTCATTAAATAGGGATGGGGTTGGGTGTTGTGCATAAATTTGATCTAATTTAACAATTTGTTTAGAAAGCTTTAATTATGCTGCTTTTTAATGTAAGCAGAGTGTGATATTATTTCTGCCTAAATAAGTCTTTCCCAAAATAAAGATGCAGAAATCCCATCTGTTGAATTGATTTCAAGAAATGTGGTGGTCTTTTCTGAGATAAACTAGACTTGTCACAATAATCAATATGTTGACTCATTACACAACACATGGACATGACCTCAATCATTATTGTTAATGCAACATATATCACCCATACATAAAAACCTATTCTAGCAACATTTTAGCTGATTGTGCAACATCTTGATTTCTATTGTAGGTGTCAGTGACAGTATGGTTAATAAACAATGTAGTGTGTACTATAAATGACTATAGTATATTTTCATGTGGGTGTCTGACGACTGAATATAGATCGGATAGCAGATATCGCAGCCTCTGTTACCTTTTAACCTTACACTTTTTTGTTAAAATTTATTATTTATTTATTTAGGATATGCATTTTCCCATTCTGATTTCAATGCATCATTATTCAATTGTTAAAATGACTATAATTTAAACAATCTTATGTTAATAATAAATATTATTATTACATAATAAAATATGATGTGCTCTTTGGAAGTGTACTTGCATTTTGATGCAATTATATTATTGTTCTAGCAATTATATAATGAGTCTTAAAATGACAATAATATCATTTATCGTGATATATTTTGGTGCAATATATCGTACAACAAAAATGGATGTCAAATCAAGCCTAAAACTAGCTAGTTTTTTTTTCTCTAGACATGTGACTTTTATAAATCAACAGAAGTGTTCCCAGCAGTCATTGTATATAAATTGTTTTTTTTGTAGGCAGTTTTCTTTCTGTTATTATATTTTTGATTAATTGTTCATTCGCACAACTGTTATTAAAGAACAGAATGTCCGCGGGGTCTTAAGAAGTATTAAAATTTGATAAATCAGGCCCTTAAAAGGTATTAAAAAGTCTTTTTACAAGGTCTTGAATTTTATTCAAGCGTTGTCCAAAGTGTCTGACTCCAAAAAAGCATGAATATATTTATATTTCTCCTAATATTTACTAGGGCGTGCTTGATGTACACAATTAGTTCGAGCCGGGGCGCATCCGGCAAAGCTCCTCTAATTTGGGTGATGTCATGTAATTTGCGACAAACGTGGGAAGGTGATGTGACGCTCTCCAGATGTAGTGAAACCATAGATCCAAGCAGATGGCAAAATGTAAGTTTGCGTACTCCTGGTTGGAGAAAGATGAGTTTAAACAGTGGCTGAAGCCTGTCGATGAAAACAACCACGTTATTTATTCCTTAAGCTTTGTTTCTTCTGAGCTTATCTGAGTTCTGTTGCATGGTTGTGCACCATTGATTTATTTAACTACAACTGTTTAATAACAACTGTTTGTTATGTTAAATGTTTGATACTGATTAGAACTTGACATGGTGACGAGGTCTTAAAATATTTTGAGATGGTCTTTAAAAAGATTCCTGCATATATCCTGATGAAAGCCCTAATTTCAGCAGCAATTCAGTTTTCAGTGTCACATGATCTTTCAGAAATCATCGTAATATTCTGGTCCACAAGGAACCCTTATCAAGTAATGCTTTCAAATATAAAGTCAATATAGGCCAATATTTCCATATCATTGCACGCCTAAATGTACAATAAATGTTTATTCTTCCATGAAGTCATTCTGTGAACAAATCTGACTGTCCTCTTATCAATGCAAGCCCATTGTTCTTCATCCCCATATTATGGGCCATACCCATACATTAGCTTGCCTTCTTTTGTTCTTTCTGCTAGGCTCAGAGGTCAGTGGCTCCTCGCTGTGGCTGTGAGCTGAACTCTCAGTGTGTGATGTGCAGCGGACGAGCTCCTCCTGCTGCAGACACCCAGCATCAGCTCCCTCTGCTGGACAGACTGGCCCAGTTCGACCCCTGCGTTCACCCCATCCTCTCCTTTACAGACGGTGAGAACACGTCTCTCTACCCTTTATTTACATCTGTCTGGAATCCGTGTTGTGGTAGCTATTGAAAAACAGTTACTAGTTACAGTTACTTTATCGATTACTTAAACAAAAAAAGTAATGCCTTAGTAAAGAAAGATACTTTTCTAAGGAACATTTTTGATGCTTCCATTAATGCCCTTATAACGGCCCTTCAGTGCTGCATGGAGAATACACTGTTGATCAGCTTCACAGTTCCCAGAGCAATTGATTTGCATTCTTACAACTAAAACACAAGACAGACTTAAACAAAAATCATTTTTAAACTCTAATTTATTTAAGTCATATTCGGAGAAAATATAAAATTGCATTTTCTTTCTTTTTTTTTGACAGATTGACAGATTGTGCTTTCGATATGATTTTTGATTTAATTTAGTAGTCAAGCTTCAGCTCAATCTGTATTGTAGCTTCTTACTGCTAAAATGCAGTAAGTGGAACTGAAAGATATCTTATATTAGCAAACAACTCTGAAATTTTGCTTTGCTTGCTACTAGATTAAGTGTCACTGGTAATACTTTTAGTTGACTTTTAAGCAAGACACTCGTATAGCCGCCTGTGTTGCTTTTTTAGATGCTGATTGTTGTATTTCCTCATGCTGTAACAACAATTTTGCGACAGCTCTTTAAGGGCCATGAAACCCCATCGTTTCACCAGGGTGTTTTCACACCTCTTCTTTGGAAAAAGTCAGAAAAGTGGGCGTGTCCAGCTCTGTTTAGGGGGGAGTGTCGGAGGAACTAAAGTGGGAGGTTTGGGCACGCGCGAGTTTCAGAGTCAAAATACACACACACACACACACATACATACAGGAGAATGTGATGGTGTTTAACCTACATGGACATCTGTAGTCGAATTATTAGCCAAATTATTAAATGGTGGACTTTAACTGCAGTTTGGCTCTTTCATTCAGGGAATTCATTCATGCCCCTCGCGACACACGAGATATTTGATTCGAGGAGCTGCTCTAAGCGTGTATTTTTCATGCAATGTTTTATACCGCACGGCGAATGAGAGAAAAAAACCCTCTGCATTTCCCAGAAACTTAGATGCACACGACAGGTAGTGTCAGAAAGCCGCGCGTGTTATTCCGGTCACTAAATGCGGTAAAAACCCTACACGAGGTTAAAGTTTGGTTGTGGTGCTAACGTGTTTACACTCTGTGCAATAGTTTGTTAGATACGAACAAACTGAATAAACAAAGAGCACTGGTCGCTCACTTACCAAATCTGTAGAGACAGGACAATCACCAGCAACTAGAGCCGCGTCTTTATGAAGAGAATACTACAAACGATTCCAGATCCCAGCGTTTGCAGATGAGAACAGCTCTCAGGTAAACAATAATCCTCCTTAGACACGTAATTGTTGTCGCGCGTCGCGTACACTGTAATCCACACGTGAGTCTGAGCTCTTACAGAGAGAAAATGAAAACGAAACTTAACTGCAGCAAACTATAAAAGCAACACTTCACGCTTGTTTTGCCAACACAACGTGGCGTCTCTGTCCTGAAAACACGGTGATAGTAATGAATATTAATAAAGTTGCACAATAGAGTGCGCTGATTGGTTTGACCCAAGCCTTACTCATGCATTAATGCAACACACTGTAAGACGTAATAAGACACACTCTGGCACAGACGCCCAGTCTGCACGCTGGAATACACACTATTATGTCATGACCGTGACGCAGCTTCAAAAATTCGTTTCAAACAGGAAGTACGAATTTGCTTGAAATAACACAAAAACAACCAATTTACATTTTTTAGTGAAATATAGGTGTCCTAATAGTGTTTTTAGCAGTGTGGGACACATATACGACTGTCAACAGCTCAAAAAATGTGTTTTGGTGTTTCGTGACCCTTTAAAATGACCTGGTTTTGTTTGCTGTCTGTGACTTTATAACCAAGATATTCCCATTACTGACGTTTTTCATTAATATTAATAAGTCTATTAATGCTTCTGAAGATAGACGCCATCATCCCACTCATTTGTGCTTTCCTGTTTGTTTATATTTTATCGTGGATGTTCCGCGTAGTTCGATTGCGCAATTCTGATCAGGCAGAACGAAAGTGTGCTCACTCAATTGGCTAGTAAGACTGTCACACACAGACGGAAGTTTGTTTATATGTAAAACAATAATAAAGTAAATCACAGCATTTTTCTGAGCTGTACAACACTATACAATTAAATAACATTCTGAAATATACAGAAATGTCACTGTCTACTAAACAAATCAACGTTGTCATACAGATAACGAATGTCTGCTTATTTATTTGAAACAACAAATATAGTAATATTAGTAATAGTAATTAATAATAGTAAAGTTAATAGTCTCTTGGTCTCTCTCGCAATACTTGGTGTACGTCATGCGCATTCTGTTTACTTTCGCTTGACTTTTGTCCAGTCTGGTGCCTCATACATGTTGCGATGGAACTAATTATAACATAACATTTACATTACATATATAATACATTACATATATAATACATTACATTCAAACTAGCATCAAAGGAACAGTCATAAAAAGGAGAAAATGCACTAAAAGAAAAAATGTACCAAAATAAATCAGATAGACAAGGCCTAAAATGCTTTTATATCTTTTTTATTACAATTATTTTAGTGTAATAGTACGATTTCAAATTTTTTATTGTTGGGTCTATTATTAGACCATTTTTGTTTGTTTATATGGTGTTTTTCATGGATAATTATTCAATTAATAGCCTAATTTTGCTTCTGAATATACACGTAGATGCAAAAAGTGACATCATCATCATCAATCACATGACTAGCGCATCTTTTAGTTCATTTTCCGCAGTTTGCCTGAAGGATGAGGAGTTTTAATTCTGCCTAACAACCAGGTGTTAATTTGAGTGTTAATTATTCTGATTCTGGTTATTGCACATCTAAAAATAACCCCCAGGCTGCTCTCTGAGTTTGGAGTAGGTCATTAGTGCTTAGATCTCAGAGCAGATTTTTGCTTTTCATGTCTGGAGAATGAAATTTAGGAGCTGATGTCAGGTCGGCAGTGCTGGTTGGATTAGCTGATCAAGCATTCGCCTGCCTGACCTTTGCAGCGATAACCATTTTAAAGAGCAGTGCAATCTGACTCTGCCTAAGTGTGCCAGTAGCAGCTAGCTTTATCAGGCTGACTGATTGAGATGTATTTTCCCTCATCAATATGAGCCTGTTGTCCTCTTTTCTGTTCTCTGTTGTGCAAATGAAGGATGGTTGTAGAAGAAGACAGGTGATCCCATAGGTGAAATTTGAGTAAGATTGAGAAAGGAAAAAAAAAAAAACACTGGGATGAATACTAGAGTCGAGTTCTGCCCTCTGCTGGAGAACTACTCTCATGTCTGATGTTTACAGAGCATTTTTCAGTCACTGTGCATGTTTGTATAAGGCTTTCGTAACTGATCGATGTGTTGTGCTTTTAGCAATGCAAACTCTTGGTCCAATTTCTAGTTATTGCACATAAATGTCCTTTTGTGACTCTTTCACATCAATGAATATATCTTTCTTTTTTGTATTATTATTTTTTAGTATAGCATCTTTAACCAATATCCTCCGCTTTGAATAGAGAAAATATTTGTTTATGACCACTTTTTATTCATATTACACAGTGAATTTTATAAAAAAAATCCTCGGGTACACAACAGTCTCTGGACTTGCTGCATCACAGACATCAATATTTTTTACAATTCTTAAAAAGTTAATCACTTTCTGGCCATCAGATATTTGGCATGGATATATAGATATTGTAATCATGATTTTGGAAAGCATTACAAAGCTTGGTTTGTTATTATAATTTGTTAAGTCTCCCCATACAATTTGATGAAGCACTTGAACCCAGAATCTGCAGATAATAAAATACATACAAAACACGGTGTAAAAAAATGAAGTAAAAAATAGCAATAATAAAATATTGCTATTATTAAATAATAATAATAATAATAATTAAATAATAATAATAAAAAAATTCACACAGTTCGAGGGTATCTTTATTGTCTTGTTTTTTAGATTTTTAGATTTTTTATTTTTATGAAATAAACTTGTTTGTAAAATGCGCTATATAAATATCATTACCGTGCCAAATGATGATTCCTAGTTAATGGTCATAAATGTCCTTTTATGACTCATTCATATCAATTAATGTTTTTTATTTTATTTTGTAATTTATTTTTTTAATATAGCAGCATAATCAATACAATACATCTGTTTTAAAGGGGTACATTTTTCACTGCCATTTACTTTATGTAATCTTGATGAAATAACAAAACACAATGTAAAAAATGTAAATTAAATAAAGTAAATTTTATATATATATATATATATATATATATATATATATATATATATATATATATATATATATATATATATACTAATAAAAAAAATTTACACAATTCGAGCGCATCTTTGTTTTTTATTATTATTATTTTCTTAGTTTCCTGTATCTGCCTGTTGATTGCCAAATAAAAAAAAAATTAATAGAAATAAATTGAGAAAAAAAAATTACCGCTGTAATTTATTTCTATTAATTTTTTTCTTTTTTTACCAAAAGCTCCTTGAATTAACATTGTTTGCTAAATGCGCTATTTAAATGCTCTTATCTTGTCTAATGATGATTCCTAGGTAATGCACACAAATGTCCTTTTATGACTCTTTCATTTCATTGAATGTATCTTTATTAATTTCATTATTTCATGTATTTATTTTCTTTTTCTATTAACTGTTTTTCAAAAGCACATTGAATTACTATTTAATTAATTTCTATTGCCTTTAAAAGTGCTCTATAAATACTCTCTCCTTGCCTAACGATACAAAAAACTACCAGTGATTTTGATATTTTATGACATTTAAATATGTTTATATGTGCAAACATGTGCAAAACATTCCCAAAATGTAACTAAAAAGGGTCATGTGTATAAAATATTTATCTACGTACAGCAATCAGGGCAGATATGCTTTTAATTCTAAGTAAATTCAACTATTTAAAAAAATGTGAATAATTGGTGAGGTGGATAAAACCGAAAGATAAATAAACATTTATCAAACTATTGAGGTAGAAGGGAAGGGTGCTTTGAAGAGTAAAGCTGTGACATTTGTAGTCCTAATTGAAATGTATTTTGGGTAATATTGTCCAAGAAGCAGTTCAGCCACATTGTATTACCTAATGAGCTAAGGAAACAATATTTGCCATTGGGAAGTAGATGGCATGATAGAAATCTTCCATTATATATATTTTTTCTTAAAATCAATAGAGTGGAAATTTTGTGACTTTTCATAAATCATTTTAGTATCTTATATTGATATGTTATTATTAATTATTAATTATTTCTCTTCAGTCTATCAAGGTCAGATGTCTGTAAATGAGTAAAATCAACACTGGAGATTGGAGAGTTGTAGAATTAAAACTGTAATTCTGACTGAAAGAGAAGATGTTTGCCAACAGCGCATTGCTGCAGAGCTGTTTCAGACTTTATATTCTCTATGGAATCTTTTTACTTTCACTCATCTGATGCAATTTTTGAAGGTGAAAATAGGATATTCAAGTAGAAAATGATGTAGAGCAAGACTTGCCTATTGGGAATTGGAAAAGTTGGTGCTAGATGAAGAAAGTTATTACATATAAAGCACAGATTAGGAGGAACAGATGTTTTGATCTTACCTGAAATAAATTCTCTTTCTCTCTCTCTTTCTCTCTCTCTCTCTCTCTCTCTCTCTCTTTCTCTCTCTCTCTCTCTCTCTCTCTCTCTCTCAGATGTGATGATGAATTTACATATGCAACGTGTACTGAAGGGACACTGGCAGAATCGTCCTCTCGAGAAAATCAAGCCCATCAAGAAGATTTCGCTCAAGCACAAGTTGTGTTTGGGTAGCCGTATATCAGACCCTTCATCCAAAGACAAACACAGACTCATCAACTCTCACCTTTCCACAGTCCGTAAGTGGGATTCAAAACAGCTAAAGACACCAAAAGATCTCATTCATTAGCCACACGTATTGACTTCTATTTTATTGGAAACTGGTTTGTAAGAGTTGGAAAGTTTTCTATGTTTCTATCTTGCATGTTAATATATAGACCACAGCTCTGGCTGTTTAATTGTAAGAGAAAATTCCCTGCAGTTTCAGCATCCAAAATGTCAGGAGCTGAATTTTCTCCCATCGATGCAAATTCTTACACCTTTAGGAGAGTCTAAATGTGGCTGCATGTATGGGCAGTTAAAGTGACCTGTGAGTGTCTGGCTGCAGTGACTCAGCAGTTATTTCTGGCATCATACAAGTTCAGCTACAGTTGCTGATGCTATTTTATATATATATATATATATATATATATATATATATATATATATATATATATATATATATATATATATATATATACATACACACATATGAATTATTAAAGTCTGAACAGGATCCAGATTTAGAATTGAGGCAGTTTCGCAACACAAACATTTTTGAACACTCATTGCTTATTTATTTCCATTTTATTGATTATTTTGTGCACATTAATATTTGCAACTTTCCCTTGATAATGCTTTACCAAAAAAATTGGCAATCAACGGTGATGTTGCATATAAAGGATGACATTTCAAATAAATTTAGAAATAAGGTTTAAAATATATTGATTTGATTTCATATTATGATGCTACACCCAACACTTATGTAAAATATCCTTTTAGATTAAAACACATTAGATTAAAAAATGTAAACGATGCAGTGCTTCAAACACATAGGCTGCATCCAAAACCGCCTACTACTTAGTAGGTACTGCTTTTGAATTTAAACATTTTACTTGGTCGTTAGAAAAGTACGTTCTATACCGTATGAATGTGAAAAGTATGAATGCAATTTGGACGTACAACATCCGCCATTTTGTCATGGTCACGTGACCTACCTGCATCAGTTGCGTCGCTTCACTTCCATTTATGAATTCTTTCTCGGGGTATCATGGGATAGCGCAGCTACATGGGATGCGCACTCCAGAATCTTGCTGGAAGTAGTAGGTCATCTGGGTTCTTCACTAATTTTCGGATTCTATAAATTTGGACAAACTACTCCGATCGCATACTGATTTTAGCGTACTGTATAGTATGGAGGCATCCAATATCGGACGCAGCGATAGACTTGGGTGGACCGCCCAGGTATATTAACAGCCTCCCAAGTATACTTAGTGACAAGTTTTTTGTTTTTTTTACTATTATCATCCTGTTTACACTTTTTTTTTGTATTCACCTAATATAAACAAACATTCCTGAGCAATTAAGTAGTGGAAAAATCTTCTCTCATTTACCCTTTTTAAACTGCTCGTTCTGTGTGTGAGAACTGTCAACACTCACATGCTCTGCAGACTCACAGAGACTCAGAACTCAGAAGTTTTTGCGTCTGGCCGGGGTTTCTACATCTACTAAATGTTCGGGCTTTGGCTTTTTTAAACTCATTAATTTTATGTGCACAATCGTGATATTGAGAAAGACATTAAATAATTAATTCTTTAATCTAAACGACTCAGAAATACTTTACTAAATACTCAGCAAAATTGGTGTCAGAGTTATTGTACATCATTAGTAATGGGTAATTAACTCATTTGTCTTATTTAAATAATCTACAAGTTTTATTCTTGAAATTATTATAATTTTTTGAGATTGTCTGTTTATTCTTTTTTTTCCTGTCATTTATTTCTTGTTTGCTGTGTATTTTATTAATTTGATGTCAATATATTACTTATTTTATACATCTAAAATGCCTTGGCAATACTGTACAAAATGTCATGCTGATAACAACCTGAACTTGAATGAGAGATGAGCAGAATTGGAATTGGGGTTGGACCTAAGTGTATTTATGTGCACACACTATAATTTGTTGTTTTACTCCATAGAACTCCATATAAACAAAGGGTTGATGCTGCTAACCGATAAACCACAGTATTAATTAAAAGTTTTACTTTTTACCAAAAGGGAAAAACATCAGCAATTATGAGTGAATCATGGCTTTGAAATCAAAAAAATGTTGTTATAATGGAAGTCAATGGGGCAAAAACAGCTGCGAACATAACGAAAGGGTAGTCAAGTTGAACAGTAAACAAGGGTTAAAAGTGAAATCATAAACAATGGACACAAGTTATGTAAAACACAATGTACAGAAGTACAGACCTAAGAGTAATTATAAAATCAAGCAAGTTCTAAAAAAAATAATAAATGGCTAATAACAAAATAATTTTATTGAATTTTTCTATTCTAGACCAAGTTTTTCTTTTCTTTTTTCTTTTTTAATATTGCTGTTTTCTTTTTCTCTCAGGATTGCCGCATCATAAGGTGCGTTCAGAGAAGGTGTCGCGTCAGCCATTAGACATCCCAATGAGTGCCAGTAAACTTGATTCTCGCCAGCATTTCCGCCATAGCAGTTCGTTTGACCGAAGCCTGAGCCGCAAGAGACCCCGTGAACCTTCGCTGGACCGCTCAGAGAGTGCGTTTCTTCTCTCTTGTTCACTTTCATAAATTTCCTTTCTAAATCAATGTCAGTGCTGTAACTAAACAATGCATTCAATTTTTGTCTGAAGATGCTCCCAAGTTGTACATGGACCTCGGAAGTCCATGTCCATCCCTGTCCACTCTCACCACACCGACCCACAGTCCTCTAATGAGACAGCCGTCAGCATCCGAAACCTCTACACCCCTGCACCTCAACAGCAACGCTGCCGCTGTAAGATTCTCTTAAAAACGTTTCCCAAGTCTGTTTGTGCAAACCCACGGGAGCAGATATCTTATGATTGTGCATGACTATTTCAGACTATTCGAAGAAGAAGAGGAGAGAGTCCCTTTGACATCAATAACATCGTCATCCCCATGTCTGTGGCCGCCACGACCCGAGTGGAGAAGCTACAGTACAAAGAGATTCTCACCCCAAGGTCAGAAATGCAGATGCTGTCATTTCAGTTGCATCAGTCTTCAAAGATTTTCCCCCTTTCTAATCAATATTTTGCCCTTTGCTTTTTAATTGTAGCTGGCGAGAAGTGGACGTTTTTGCCAAGCCCATCGCTGAAGAGGATGATGCAGTGGAGGTATGGGTATTTGCATGTTTTTGGGTGTTTGCGGACTGTTTGCGTCCTATCTAGATTTTTTTTGCTATATTATAGGTTGAGCAATGTTGATAGTAATACTTTTTTGTCAGCAGTTTAGATTAAGTAACATTTCTCACCATTTGCTACTGGAATATTAACTGCCTATTATTAGGATTTTAACTGTTTAGTAGTACTTACAAAGTTTAATCTTATTTTACATCCTAGGCTGATTTATAGTTCTGCAACCCACGGCACATGCCTTGCATATACTCAAGCATTAAAACCTCTTCGTGCTGTTTGTGTTGCTCTGCCATAACACTTCTAAAATGCTAGCTGGCAGTAGGTTATGTTCCTCTGTCAAGTTTCTTCGCGGGAGTTTTATATTTTTTTAACGCTGCCTTAATGTAGCTAAAATTTGCTCATTCTGAGGTGGGAACCGGCAGATGTGCGACAACTAATCAAAAGGTAAATGCAAAACGGACACTTCAGATTCACTTCATTGTACTCGACACTTGTTAACACTGGTTCCATCAGGCTCTCAGCACTGCCCACACTCGTCACCACTTCTAAGCCGACCAATCATAGATCTTGTGCAATATGTCGCCGCGATGTGTTGTTACATTTTTTTAAAAGGTGCGCATCAGAGTCTGCGTCAGCCATGGCAAGGCTATGCGACTGCGCTTAACGCAGAAGTATAAATCAACCTTCATTCTCAACCAATACCTAAACCCAACTAGTACTTTACTATTAATGTCTGCACTAACAGGAAGCTGCAACTGTTTTTTTTATATTGTGAAGCAGTTCCTAGAGAAACAAAATATTATATGAGAAAACTTAAATGAGGCTTGTTTTTTTTCTACTGCGAGCTGATTTGATTAAGTAGGCATTTTATTCAGAAAGTTCAGGAAAGGGGTTTTGGGAGAGTTGTTTCAACCTAACAGACTCCTGCTAACCATTTCTGTTTGTTGTCATAGCACTGTCAAAACTGGCAGTTGGTGGGGCGTGGTTAAATATTACTATAAAATGTACATCTAAATATTAACATGGTGGAATTTAAGTGGAAAACTAAACACTTTACTAGTAAGAAAACCGTTAAACAGACTTTCTGCAGCACGATGATAAAAATAAAAACGAGCGTCCTCTATTCAACCTCTGTACTTTTTTCTTTTTACTCCTTTACTTTCATGGATAACTGTTGTATGCACTCCACTAAAGACATCCATCAGCCTACATAATTTTAAGTGCAAAGATTTGTTTCAAGCTGTTTCTAAATTCAGTTCTAATTTCCAGCAGTTATATTCAAACACACGTCCTATTCTTATACCCCACATTGTCATGAATAAACTGAAAAAAAAAATCAAGAAAGCATGGAGGTAGGGGTTTTTATATTTATGTAGAAAATAATGATGTTTGTAACATTTTATTCCCTTATCTTTTTTTTTCCCAATGTGAAGATCTCTGTGTGTTGCTGTACATGCTGTGTGTATTAAGCGTTTAAACCTGCAAGGTGCATAACTAACACGCTAAAGCTGGACTTTAAACCTGCTTTTTAGTTTTAGCACAAACAATGTGCCTTAACACACCTCCTTTATAGACTGGCACACCCGTCCACAAAGTGCCGCAATTAGATTTCCTATTTAAAAAACGTAGCGCAAAACAGGAACATGAGGGTTGTGTTGGTCTGTAAATGGCAAGAAATCATGCAAAACACATCTTGCGCCTAATTGCGCTGGGTGTATAATAGGCCAATAGTCTGAGAATTTAACTGAAAACAAATAGGAAGTGCATTTTCAGATTTCAATTTTAGATTACAGGGTGATACTTTTTTCCCCTTGATGACATGCACAGATGACTTGTTTACCACAAAACTAGAAATGTGAGCTAACTAAGTCAGTATGGTTAGTTTTGATTCAATATGTACTTTAATAAACAACCAAGTAGTAGTCTATTGAGGTAAAAGTATACGTTCATGGTTTGTTAATAGCATTAAAAACTGTCCTTTTTTTTAATCTTAAACGATTTGCTGCGTGCTTCAGTTCTGGCACCTTGGCTGATTAAGGCCTGTCATGGATAAATATAACACTAAAACTGCTAGTAGTTTGCGGACAGTCTGTCTTAATGAAGTTCATACATTTATTTAATCTTGACAGTCGATTTATTGAAAGATTGGCAATATAGTTGCTGAAACATAACCTGCTCGATATTAGCTTGTTTGTAGTTCTAAATCACAATAAAATCACACTCCAAAATCGTGGAAACCGACATCCTTGTGATTATCCATACAACGATATATAGCATAGTTTGAATGATAGTCATTCCAACTACATTCTAATAGGCTTCATTAAACAGTGAATGTTTTGCAAGATGTTTGTAATTGTTTTTTTTGCAAAGTGAGAGATTAAATACACCGTGTCAGTATAGGCACATCATTAAAACAGCCATCGGAATATTATTATATAAAATAAATATTGCACATCAATTCCCCAAAATGTGGTCTTAATAGAAAGCACAGTCATTTTTCAACAGACATGCCTGCAGATATGACAAATATTGTGTGTGAGACTAATTTATAGTGTTGGCAGTCAGGATATTTTAGACATCCATATGAAATTTAAACCAATGATAAACTAGAGTATGTGCCAATGTTTCCTGCTAGCTGTAATGAACACACAAGTCACAAATGACACCCTACACAGTTTTTTTTTTTTTGTTTGTTTGTTTAAGAAAAATAAATAATTTATAGTTATTTTGTCATTCAGCATCTTTTAATAAAATGGGCTTAAAACTGCATGTGTTGAGATTTCTGAAAACAAATACTGTAATAAATAAATTATTTACTCGAAGGATTCACAGGTAGAATTTTGCATCAAACTTTCCAGCTTGTGTTCTTAATTAAATGTTCTTGTTTTGTCAGGTCGAGGATCTCTCTGATGTCACTTTCTCCCAGCTTCACCTTCCATTACAGGAGCAAGAGCGCTCTCGCTGGAGTTGGACTGCCAGCAACATCGCAAAGAGGAGAGGCAGCAGGTGGGAAACAGAACTTAAACTAGTTTTTATCCTTTTTAAGTGATGAGCGCAACTCTTTTCATCTGATGAACAACTTTGTGGTGTGTAGCTGACTGCTGATTTTTGCACTTCATGATGGCAGCTGATCTGTTGAAAGAAAGCTGGCACTTTTAAACTCCAGAGATTAAAGTTGCTGCACAAAATGACAACAGGCTGGTCGCTTGCAACAGTGTTACGAGAAGTTATTAAGCAACGGACATTACAGAAATGTCGCATGGTAATATTTTTCTCCACAGGTCATACAAGTCTGTGGATGGACGGACAACCCCCTTACTGTGCGGCACCAACCCCTCCACACCACAGCCCTCGTCTCCAGACACGCCGCATTTCCACCTGCTGCATGAGTACAGCTCAGTGGCGTCTCCCACCAGCCCAGCCAGCCCAGAGATGCTGATGCTGACCGGCCTGCACACACCGGCCTCCAGAGACTCGCACCGGCTGCTGTCCAATGAGGACACGCGCTGTTCCACACCAGATACCATTGAGGAGATGGTAGGCCTCTTATGTGAAAGTGATGCAGTTATTCAAATGAATGGGAATCCCCATACTTTTAGATATTAAGCATTCAGTTGCAGAAAACAAGTTAACACTGCCGTTTATTTGGACTGCATTCTTTATCCGTGCAACATATGCCTTCATTTTCAGTAATGCCATTGTGTATTTTTAGACCTACTATTGGTATAATATGAAAAGGCTTGACAGATTTTTTGTGAGTTTTTGTTAAAGCAAGCAGTTTAACATTGAACTTGCAGCATCCAGTTAAAGGTCCCATGAAGTGCTTCGAAATGGGAATTTTTTAAATTAATCTCAACTGAAAAACATTGAGAGGGTGGGACATATAGTGAGGCAAGGCCCGTTTATTTTTATAGCACATTTACAATAATATATTTATATAGCACATACACAATGGTAGTTCAGTGCTTTACATAAACAGGAATAAAAACTAGTATAAGAATAAAAATGTAAATTGTTAAATAGGTTTTATAATAATAAAAAAAGAGAATGTAGCTCCTCCCCTTTAAAAAAAAACAGCCAATAGCATTTAGTTTTTATCACAGCTCAAGCGCTTCAAATGAAAAGCAAATGATAAGTGTCTTTAAGGGGGTGGGGCATGTCAGATACTAGAAAGCATTTGATTGATCAGGATTTAATGAGAAACTTGAGTATGAGGTGGCGTGAAAAAAAAAAACTTTTATTTATTTAGGCGGAAGTGAAATATTGCAAGCTTTGGATATTTATATCAGTTCTATATTTTCTATACACTTATTATGTCAATGTTTTGGAGCACATTAATGCCGAGTTCAATCTGCATGATTTTCAAAGTAGTCATGTCACAAATGTTTTCACATTGCATGATTATCTAGGGTAGTGTTCCGTCGCTGCTTTGATTACACTGCTAGATGGATCAGTGACAGTGGGCTTCACACTGCATGACTTTAAGAATCGCCAACAATGTTGCCTCGGTCCATCTCACAACCAAACACTTGTGAGAAGTGACATAGAAACAGTGCGAGGTCACTTAGTATATATTTTGTTATAAATTACACAACTTCTCCCCAATCTCCTGCTGACCTGCAGATACCCAGACTATTGGATGCTGCTCTCTCATTGGCTGTAGGTAATCGCAAATGTTATTTTCAATCAGAACATATTTCACACAACATGATTTTAAATCATTAACAGATCCAGATGTTTAGCACACCAAATGGGCGTCGCCAACTCATTGGCGATGAGTTCACACTGTGTGATTGTTACTCACATGAACGAGCAATGATTTGTTGAACTCCGCAAAAGCTAATAGAAATCCTTAAAACTAACAAACTTAAGCTAACACCTACAAATGTCTATTGTAATTTCACAGGACATTTAATAACTAAACATAAAGACGTCCAGCACCTTGTCATACTCTCATTGAAGATAGTTCAAAAATGTGCTGCCCCTGAGCAAAAACAAACTGTTGGACACACTGATTTATATGTATAAAAATGTCATCTTGACGCATTAAAAACAACCAAAAAAAATTGTTTGCCAGATATGTGACCTTTAGGTGCAGTTGTCTCCAATTTGCTTCTGCTTATAATCACTTGGTGTGCCTCTGTTTGTTTTCCAGACTCCCCAGCCGGTACAGCCATGGGAACGTCGGACTTTTCCACTGGATGTGGAGCCGCAACAGGAAGTTGAAATCCATCTCAGTCCAACTGGCGAGAGGCAATGCAGGACCATTCGACGGGTGTCCGGCTGTAGGTCGTCCAAGTCGGAGTCCGACACTGGGCCTTCGTCGCCCCTCTGCGATGACGGCACAAAGCAGAAACCAACCAACCCACCCAAACCTACTCACCGATGAAGCCTAGACTCTGCTCACCCGCCAATCCCCCCCAATCATCCACCAGCTTTCAGAAACTCCTAAAACAGCAGCAACGTAGACGGAAAAAAACAACAACCAAACGAATGAAAGTCCCTGTTGTTTGATATTCAAACATCAGTAAATTCTTTCACGGTTTTTAGTGAATTGTATGGAGATATATATATAAAGAGACGCGTTTTAATTTCGGGTCACTTGAGAATCAAATTGATTAGGATAATAAAAAGAAATTAAATATGAAAAAGAAGGAAAGATTAGCTTGAGGGCTAAACCAAGATAAGAAGCTCCTACACCTTTCGTCTATTGCAGAAGAGCACTTTCCCCTAAGCTTGCTGATCAATCTGAGGGGCTCCGCTTGCGTTGTGTTTTCAGTATACCATCAGAAATTACCCATTTAGCCTCACGGTTTATACCGGAGTGATAAAACACCAAAATAAAGCCAATAATAATGATTACAAGAGACTTGCACAATGGCGCCAATGCCTCTCTTTGTTCTCTCTGTGTGAAAGCACTTCCTTTTCTCTCCACATTCCCTTCATATTACTGCATAGGTTTCTCATGTCTGGAATTTTGGATAAATTACAGCTTCTGCTTTCATTTGTGTCTCACGTTCTCTTGTATGCCATGGCCCGTTTCTGTCGGAGCGAAAGAGAGAGCAGGTGTCTTCATCACAACCCTGTTGCTTTCTAAATAATGTCTGATTAGAGCACTTTATCGGTCTCTCTTGCACGACACTATTGTCGGTGACCCAACAATCAGCACCCAAATAAACATGCGCAGGCCGCTAATATTGAACACTCGATTGCACTGTTGCTTAGCATTGTGGCCCTTTCTCCTGTGAGCTTGCATTAATGTGAGTTTTGAAGCACTTGACGTTGCTATGCATGATCAGGTTAGTCCAGAGAATATGCAATCACTCCAGTATAAACTGAAAAGTGCTGTCCTTTGTTTTGTTTTTGAGTGTGTGTGTGTGTGTGTGTGTGTGTGTGTCTCCTGGCCTCATTTATAAAAGCTCCACCATTGGTTTAAAATATGTCTTGTTTAATAAAACACAATCTGCAATACCCTACAGCAGAGCTGTCCAAACTTGGTATTGGAGGGCCGGTGTCCTGCTGAGTTTAGCTCTCACTTCCTTCAACACACCTGTCAAGAAGTTTCTAGTATATCTAGTAAGAGCTCTATTTGCTGCTTCAGGTGTGATTGATTAGGGTTGGAGCTAAACTCTCCAGTACACCGGCCCTCCAGGACTGAGTTTGGACACCCCTGTCCTACAGCAATGGTCTCAAACTCAGTTCCTGTAGGGCCGCAGCTCTACATAGTGAAATTCCTACTACCTCCAACTCACACTAGTTTATAGTAGTCTTGAACACCTTGATTAGTTAGATCTGCTGTGTTTGATTTGGGTTGGAACAAAACTATGCAGAGCTGCGACCCTCAAGGAATTTAGTTTGGACACCCCTGCTCTACAGCAATGGCCTCAAGCTCATTTCCTGAGCTCTGCATAGTTTACCTCTGCCAACTCACACCGGCTTAATAGTCTCGAGTAGTCATGAACACCTTTATTAGTTGGATCAGCTGTGTTTGATTAGGGTTAAAAAAAACTAGGCAGAGCTGCGGTTCTCCAGGAATTGAGTTTGAGACCTAGGCCTAACAGCAGGGGTGTCCAAACTTAGTCCTGGAGAGCTAGTGTCCTGCTAAGTTTAGTTCCAACCCTAATCAGACACACCTGGGCTAGCTAATCAAGCTTTCTAAAAACATCCTTGCAGGTGTGTTGAGGCAAGTTGGAGCTAAAATCTGCAGGGCACTGGCCCTCCAGGACTGAATTCGGACACCCCAGCCATCTTCAAATACCGTAACGTGATGTTTAAGTAAGAAAGTGCTTGACAGAAAAGGACTTGGCAAGTTTTCATTCGTTGGCTCCCTCAGTTGCTGTCGTTCACAACCCCGTTATTATTTTTTTTTCATGACTAGGAATGATTTCGGTTTGTTCCCAGGTCAGTTGAGTCACTGCTTGCAACTCCTTCCTGTTATTTTAACTAATGCGAATGTACAAGTCTAATAGCGGACACAAGTTACTTATGAGTTTTATAAGTAGCTTCTCTGTATCTGTCGTTACATAATTCTAGCTATTGTAGCCATTTGTTCTTGTTTAAGGGATGTCATGTAAACCAGAAATCCTTAATATATTCCTTTATAACTCACTGGAGTGTAACTTCATCCATAGCGTCATTGAAATCTCGTTTTTTTTTCTTGTTTTTTTTCTTGTTTTGAGGTTGTGTGGCAAATCATAAGGGGACCATCCGCAACTGTCCCGTTTCCTGCTGAGAAACCCGTCACCCCATTCATTCTTAATATCATTAATAATTATGGTTCTCTGTGGGGGTCTGTGTACTTATCAGGCAAATGTACCATAAGGTTTGACTAGCTTTCAAAAGCCAATATTGTATCGTGTGAGTTATTTTCATACTTTGAATTTCATATGTGGTGAATGAGGGTTGGGTGAGTCTGGTATATCCTTTAGCATGTAATAGTTTGTACAAAAAGACAACATCAAAAAAAAAAGTTTATTTTGTACATACCTTGTTTGATTCTTTACTGTGTTTGTTGTTCAGGCTGTAGCTGTCCTGATTGTCTAGGGAGAAGACACATGAGAATATTTAACACTTTCTTTATGCAGAGGCAACGAGTAAAAAGAAAAAAAAAGTTTATCGATAATTGATCTGACAGGAACATTTGTGCTTCTCAAATTAAAAGTGAAATATATTGTACTTGAATGTCTTCTGTCTTTCTGTTTTAGGAAAAATGGTTTATCATCAGGTTCATAAATGAAGCAAGTTTTGTCTGATTAACGGATTAATCAATTTTCAATTTAGAAATCAAGTGAATGTTCAGGGTTTATCTGCACTGTAATCATCGCCTGAACTCCCAGATAAAGGCCACTCATTTAAAACTACTACTAAACATTCAAAAGGATGCTAAAGACCAGGTATGATAAATCTATTCAAATAAGAAAAAGTATCACACTCTTAGTTTTCCTTTATTTTTAATTTTAGATGTCTTGCTTCAAGCCAGAGCAACAATACCTCTGGTTAATCTCCCCCCTCCCCCTTTCCAAATTGGTAGGTAAAGTTGTGCTTGCTTGGATTATTGGCCAAATTTAAAGTTGAACATTTTTGTAAAGTTGTGTCATGGTGGCACAGTGGGTAGCACAGTCACCTCACAGCAAGAAGGTCGCTGGTTCGAGCCCAGGTTGAGGCTGTTGCCATTACTGTGTGGAGTTTGCATGCTCTCCCTGTGTTCATGTGGGTTTCCCCAGGTGCTCCAGCTTACCTCACAAGTCCAAAGATATAGGTGAATTAGGTAAGATGAATTGACTGTAGTGTATGTGTGTGATTGAGTGTTTATGGATGTTTCCCAGTGATGGGTTGCAGCTGGAAGGGCATCTGCTGTGTAAAATACATGCTGCGGTTAATTCCGCTGTGGTGACCCTGGATTAAGCCAAAAGAAAATGAATATTGAATTGTAATCAATATATTTGTAGTTAGACCAAGTCTTTTTCCAGAATAGCTCGGAAAGTCTTGTAAATTCATTGATTTAAAAAGAAAGGATCGCCTACAGGAGATGTTAATCTCATAAAACCTTTGAAATCCTAACTGGTTGTTAGTTATTACGTAATTGTTAGCTAATAGCTTTACTGCATTTCTTGCCAGTGTTTTCATAAATTCTTTAAATTGACTATGAAACAGATTTATTCCATGGTTATTTTGATTCTGTTAATAGATAGCCTAAATGACCCCTTTAACACTTATCTAAAAACTATTTAAATGTTAAATTAAACAAAATATATATGCATTTGTATTGCAGCGTATAGCTAAACAATGCAAGTAGGCCAACAACAAATAACTAACCAAGTAGAACACCTTATTTTTATTAAATTCTGCCCATGATTTAATCTGACTTTACAATAGGCCTGTATTTAAGGGTGTGAATGGGGTGTATGCACACTGACTTTTAATTTCAGTCAGCCAGCCCCAGGGCTTCCGGTTTATTGTCTTTCTATACAAAACTGCTGCATTTAAGATCTGATTTGAAAAAAAACAGTCATCTTCACTGCCTGGCTGAGATGCGATATAAAGTGGGTCCAGACCAAACAAGAAGCACTGCATTAAATTACATTTTTCTATGCCATTTCTTTGAAAAATGGACATTAATTTTACTGCAGTATTTTCAATGGAGTTTCTGCACTAGCCTGTTGATAATGACGGCGCCTGTGTTTAAAAGGTTTTTCGTCTCTTTAATGCTTTAACAAGCAAATGGATGCTTAAGTTTATTTAACTGATTTGAATTAAATAAGAACATCAATGCTGTAAAATGAGTCTTATTGAAAATAGTCACAAATCTTTCACCGAAAGTTCATTATTGGCTGAAATACTAGCCGTGCAGCTTATAGTCCATTACAGGGTGGTCTGACCCCCTCTAATATATGCTTGATCCTCCCTGAAGGACATCAAAATTAAATTTAATGTGGGAGTCTGCCCTTTAGTGGTTAAGAAATAGTTTTCTCTGATTTATATCTTAATATTAATGTTTACAATAATAAATAACTTCAATGTACATTTGTTTAATATACAGGTTTGCGCCAAAAATATTAAATCATCGATTTGAAACCGGCAAATCTAGTATTCAAAATGTTCACAAAACTTTTTTCTTTTAAAAATGTGTTTGTAGGTGTCTAAATCTAGATACATAGTTTGTATTTGATTATTCACTGGCTTCCACATGGAAGTTATGTACAATACGAACGTGTTTCTTAGTCATCCATTAGGTGCCAGAAAGCAAACCTTTCACTGTTTTATTTATTTATTTATTTATCACAAATGTCATTAAGAACCACTCAATATCCCTCAAAACACTGAAAAAATAGAACAAGTTTGATGACAAACTTAGTTATTAAATTAGGCAAATATAAAAGTTTGGTTCAATGAGGCATATTACTGAACATAGCATAACAACTTGACCCCCAATCGTCAATGTATAATTCGCACCCTGCCTGGACGTACACATTTGTACGTATTTTTTTTTTCTAAGTGCATTTTTTACCCCCTATTATCTAGAAATCGAAGTCACACACTTAACCTTCACAGTCCAAAGTGACCGAAGACGTGTAACGCAACTAGGCTACACCTGACCAAACGATGTTGCATCCGTTTGTTTCACGAGAAAACGAGACCAAAAGTAAAACAAAGGACAGGTAAAGCAGTTTAATACGGACTTTATTTCCAAATTCACGTTTACAGCAAGGAGTATCAGTGTAAACCAATTAATAAAACACATTACGATAAGGACAATCACAACTGTCAAGCTAGAATGAGGAACCGCGATGAGAAGAGCAGAGGCGGGAAATGAAACTGAGGAGAAAAGGTGGGACTCGTTAACGGATTACCGAACCGTTGAAACACAGCTAAAGGGCAGAATTACTCGAAAAACCTTTCCCCCAGTGCCACGTTTACACGGTTTATCTTTTAAAAGTCTGTTCTAAACCTTAACCCACAAGTCTAAATGCTCAGGTTTATGTTAGCAGCATGCTGTATTCAGGACGTCATATCGGGTTACAGCAATATCCGTCTGAAGCTTGTCGTTTTACTGATAGTGTGGATTCTGGATGCAAATTTAACCGTTGCTCTACCTATATATTTCCTCCCCGTTTCATTTAAACACAAGATAGCCTATACATCTTAAGAAGTAGCGTAGTTTGAGGCAGCTGTTGCTTCAAACCAGTGCATTCATTTTCAAATGAGCAACGCACTGCAGGTATAAAATAAAAAGCCTAGTAGTATCAGATCGTCTAAACGCATTCGTACATTTTTTTTACATCGTCCACACAACACTATTAGAAAAAGAGTGCAACATAAACCTGGATTTTAGCAGGTAGCTTTGTTCCTTGTATCTTTCCTCCACTTTTTTCTCTTTCTTTACATATTTAAATATTGGTTGACGCTATAGTAAAGGTTATTGGACAGGGACGTGGTGACTGGCTACTATCAAGGAGACCATGGGTGAAGTTCATAGCATGCTGGGGAAATGTGCAGGGTGTGAGAGTTGTGATTTGGACTGAAGGGGGAGCTCGGCTATGTGTTAAATAATGTCATTTTTTCACACCAAATGGATCAGCTCTGTGCTGATGGACTAGACTGAATCTGTACTAGACCGGAGAGAATCTTTAAAACTGGTTTCTGAAATGAAGCTGATGGAAACAGGGGAGGCACTTCTCAGCTGTCTGTTCTCAATATGAGATTTCTCTGTGTGGTGTTGTTTTTATTGAGTCTGATGTCCATTCATGCATTCTTTGGAAAAACATTTTAAATGCAGAGGCTGAAATCCACTGATACAGAAGCATTGTTGCCATTGAGCGTTGGGGTCAGTTAACAAAAAGCTGATTGATGGTGCTTGTGCAGGGCAAACAGAGCTCAACAATAAGGATGGCAAAGTGATCTTGAGGTCTTTTTTTTTACACTAAATCTTAATCTTGATGCTGGATACCTTTTTTTATTACTCTTTCTAATATCATAAATGTTTAATCAACCTCTTTTTTGCACTCAACATTAAAACATTTACTGTGCTTAATGTAGTTAAGTCATGCACTTATTGTCATTTAATTGTAGACAGAACAGGCCTGTAGCCAGAAGGGGTGGTCAGGTGGTTTGAAAGACCACTGACAAAGTCCGGAATTTGGCCCGTACAGTATATGAGATAATTTATGAGACTCGCTGCTCGCTGCAGAGCCACTTTAGCTCCAATGAGTGGAAGCTTGAGCTCTCCCGTGACATCACTTGTATAAGTGCAGCAAGGAGGAGCTGGACCTCAGCTCTGCCCTAGTGGCTCTGCAGCGAGTATCACTTGATTAAATTTCTAATTATACAAATTCAGACTGAAGAAATGAGCTGGCCAGTTTGTTGTTTACCTACAGGCTACAGTTTGTAATGTTTTTAGTTGTTTTTTATTAACTTTTAGCAGACTCCTAATTGTTTTTTAGTGATGCATGATGATAAACTTGTATTTTAAATAAGTATTTTTTATACTACTTTATTCAATTCTTTTATAAAAAAAAAAAAATCTAACCTCAACATGATTTATAAAACTGTAATTATTTAGTTTAAATGCTCATTTATAAATAAACCCTGTGGTAAAACAGTATGGTAAGCACTTTTGTTGCATCAAAAAGTGTGGTTATGATCAGAGTCCGGCAAGCTAATGCAGCAAAGATTAGTGCTTAAAATTTCCCTAAAATGCAGTATTTGAACTTCATAATTTAATAGAAATTGAGGAGAATAACTGCAAAAAGCTCCACTTTTTGAGAAAAAGAAAACCGATCATCCTTTGATTTTATTTCTTTTAAAGAAAACATTTGATATTGATATCAAATTATATCAAATATCAGACTTTGATATTATTTTCTGCTGGATTCCTGGTCATATAAGATTCATTAGAAACAAACGTGCAGATAAAAAAGCCTAAGGAAGCCCTACAGTTGGAGATCACAGAATGTAAAATTCCTGTGTCTGATGGAATGTAAATCTATTTATTAATAAGAAATGGCGAATGGGATGGATGTAGAAATAAATTGTATGAAGTGAATTCATTTGTAAATGAAAGAAACAATCAGCATTTTGAAAGTAGACACATGACCGGGTTGTACATACGAGATGTAGAATCGGACACTCAAGCCTAACACGCGCATATTTATTGAAAGGGGAAGAAAAACCTTTTTGTGACTTAAGAAGGTTTTTATTCATGAAATAATTGAAGTGAAATGTTTAAAAAGGTGCCTTCTGGAGCAATTATCTATCTTTAATCAAACTAAAAGATTGTATATGACTTGTTTCAGTGTTGTTGCTATTTGTTTTTTGTTCAATGTATGTTTGTTTATATGTTTTGCCATGATTATAGCCAATGCTGCTGAAATGGCATTAAAACATAAATAATTACATTTTAAGGAAAAAAAGAACCACCCCTTCTAATAGGCTGGCTACTGGCCTGCAGGATCGGTTGGTTTTAAACCAAAAAGATGCATTGCTTTGAATTTTTTATGAAAACAGTTGACGTATGCAATAAATAATAAAAAAAAATAATAACTTAAATATTTGTAAACAAAACACTGCTAAAAATCCAAAAATAAATTATTCAAAAATATATATATTTAAATAAGATCTGTTCCACTCGAGTGGTAGGCAGAAGAGAATCCTTATTGTTGAGCCCTGTCCAACAGCATTAGTTCATTTTTATTTTGACATATATTAACATTTGTTTACTACTACCAAATAGAGGCAAAGCAAGAGGATTTGTTTTTCCATTCAGTGACGCAACCTCCTATGCATTCATCATGGGGGCAGAAAGGCCTGGACAATATGCTGGGATAAAGTACAGAAGCATATTTGTAGTTTGAAAGGACATACAAGAATATTCTGAAAGGAAATGTTTTCTTATTTTGGGTCAAAACACACCACTGGTGTTTTTATACTTTGATCAATGAAATTTGCGTTTGATTTAAGTGACGCAGACTTGTTTATCATTCTTAAATTTGTGTTAAATCATCAAATTCATGGTAACTGCATATTTGCCTTCCCTACTGCTGCATGTCAAAACAGGAGTGCATAAGTTATGGTAAATAAAAACATTCACGATAAGGCAACAAAGCAAATACAGCTCTGAAAGCAAATGTTGTTTCTTTTAAAACCAGGGTATTAAACGGAACAGGTTACTCAGTGCTGTAAATGACCATTTGGATCAATACACCACCAGCTCCTTTTATTTTGTATTTCCCCCCTTTTTTTTTCATTGATGGACTGAGCCAATAACATCAATTCTTGTCCCTCCGTGCCGAGTGGCAAGAATTATTTTACAAGCAGACAAGCTGCTGGGACAACTTTTAGTTGGGAGAAATCCGACAAGCACCTTATTTGAAAGGACTGAAGGAGATACGTTTTAACTTTTTTTTTCTTTCTTTTCTGGATTCGTCAGTAGCCGGAAAGCTCACAGGCCTTGTTTAGCAAGGGAGGCCGAGACCTGATCAGCCAGTGTGGACAGTTGTGGGGAGTCGGTCATGTTGAGGCTGCCGGAGGAAGACACGTTGCTGAGGCGGCGAGGGGATCCGTCCGTGGAAATGTCAGGGGACTTGCAGACGATGTCAGCACCGTGGTCAGTGCGCGCTTTGGCTTGATCACGGAAATTTAGCTTGTGGCTCTCAATCTGATGGGAGAAAAGGTGGAATTTGTATTAAGTTTGATGAACATCAACAGATTTTGCAAACAAAAAAAAAACAAATAAATCAGGTGAATTCAGGACAGTTGTCACTCTAAATCAGAAAAAATGAAGCATCCCACCAAGCAATTTTGTTTATGGATGTTAAATGTGGATGTCTTGGCTAAAACAAAGCTACAGTAAAGTACTCTGTTTTGACTATTGTTTGACATGTTAGATTTTCAATGAGAGCCCAGATTTAGACTTCTTTTAGCCAAGGCATCTATGTTTAGACGTCTATTTGAATTCTTTTAGACATAAAAAAAAAATGCTTGCTTGGATTATATATGATACATTAACAACATTATATATGATACATTATCTATGATAAATTAACAAAAGAAAATTGTTCTTTAAAAAACGGACTGCGTCCTGACCGCAGTCACTATTCTATGTTGTACTGTAAATAAATCTAAATAATCAGTGCTGAAAAATAAAATGTGTCCCTGTTCAATAAAAGTATTTTTGAATCTAAAAGGCTCACTGATCCCACACATTTCGAAATGTCTAATATATTTGATGCTATCCCAGTTTCATTTGCAGTAGCAGCTGAAAGTCATCCAGGTCATACAGTTAGACTGCCTTCTAGTGGACAACCTGAGGTAAGAAGTGTCTTGCATATTTAATGTAGTGTGTGTGTATTAAACCTGCAGCACTAGTTTTCTTTAGGGGATTTACATTGATCATTTGCATTCAAAACAATCATACTGTTTTCTAACATTAGAGCAGGAGTGTCAAATTCTGCTCCTGGGCCGATGTCCTGCAGAATTTACTTTTCTTTTTTCAAAAATGCATTGTGAGTTATGTTTTAGTTTTAGAGACACTCTCCTTTTCCGTCTATTCAATTCAAAATAATGAGAATACTTCCATTGCTGAAATCTAAGCCAGAGCCATCTTGGTTTCTGTCTGTTCCCATGGGGAGCTCATTGTGTGATTCAACGTGACTACATTAGTTTTAATTCTGAAATGTATTTTTAAAAGCTAATTACCTAGGGCGTACTCACATTATGTACAGCTGCCTTTAACTGGGCCGAAGCACGCTTGTCCCACCTCATGTTTCACCCGACGGCCCGCAATCTCATTTCATTCTGCCCTGGGCACGCTTACGTCCTCTGATGCGCTGTTCAGTTAAAGATGCACTCTCGCTCAGCACAGTGAAGATTTCTTTATATTGTTATATTGTTTTAAGTGGTTTGAGATGCAGTGACATGCAGTCAAATATTTCGCCGAAGAGATCAGCCACTTTTGACGCTTATAAACAATTATAAAGTCCTCGTGCTCCAGGAATTAGTAGGTTAGCTAAATTGCGTCTTTAGTAATCTATGACAGTTTGCGTTCATTAAACAGTGAGAATGATTAATAAACACATATGAAACAGTCCTGTAAAAATCACTTCTCGTCTTCAGCTTCTGAGCCCAAGTGAACCGCGTTCTGGCACACCTCTTCCAACCGGACCAGGGCCGGCCAAGAGAACTGCGCCTGAGCACGATTCAGAGCTCTCACACTTCTCAAACGATCTGGGAAACGGGCCTGGGCATGGTTCGGATAGCATAGTGTGAGTACGCCCTAAATGGACAGTGATTTTACTAAACTAAAAGTACAAAAGTAGCAATAATGATGCTTTAAAATTTAAATTAAAGTATATATGGCATGTATAGCTCTGGGTTCTTTTGATGCGTTTTTTCTTTTTAAGTAAATGAAGGTTGTACAGTGCGTTGTTAATTGCAGAGCTCCTTGATTAAAAAAAAAAAAAAACCTGCAAGCTCTAAAAAAAGTAAAGGCTCAGCCAGGTAAGAACAGGTCATTCAAATGTGTTGTAATTCATTACTGTCCTTAAATAAATAAATAAGTAACTAGTTATTTTTGGGAGGGGAGTATTTAATGCATTACTTTCAAAGGTGACTTTCCTTAACACTGCTTATTACAGACCAAACTATATGTAGTGATTATACAGTCCGTCATTTAAATCGAAACCCCATAGTTCCTGTAATATACTTACTGAGGGCCTTTGACTTAACCAGACTGTTGCCTTCAGAGTCGTGAAGGTCAAAGGTCATGTCCACTTCATTAGAGTGAACAGCATCCCCATTATAGGAAGCATTTGCGGCCTGCGGCTCTGCTTCCTTCTCCTTCTCCCTCTACAGCATGGGACGCCACATAGTTCATAGGGTTATGGGTAAACAAAACAAAATGGATTGGGATACAAATTGTGAAATGAGGTTATGAAGTGATTCAAAACAATCGCAGTAGAAGGAATGCAGAGAGAGGGGATGAAGCTGTCTCAGTGCTCTCAGTGTAAGAGTGCAGATCTTCTTTTGGGTCAAGTAATAATATCCATCAATGAATGAACAGTTTCAGACTGCTGGTGAACCAAATATTTGTGCTGATTTATTCATGTGTTTTATATCTATACTTTTTATATTAGTCAAAAATAGGAAAGCATCAAGTTTAATCGGGCATTTATTTTTATCAAAAACTTTAGTATTGTTTTTTGCTTTAGTTTGCATGTTTACAAAACAAACTGTATTTTTGTTATTAATTAATGTGCTAATTTTTTTATGTATATTAGTTTTATATACAGTTGAAGTCAGAATTATTAGCCCCCATTGAATTTTTTTTCCTTTCCCAATATTTCCCAAATTATGTGCAACAAAGCAAGGAAAATTTTCAGAGTATGTCTGATAATATTATTTTTTCTGGAGAGTCTTATTTGTTTAATTTCAGCTAGAATAAAAGCAGTTTTTAATTTTTTAAAACCATATTAAGGTCAATGTTATTAACACTCTTAAGCTAAAAATAGATCTAAATCTTTAAATTTAAAAATTGTTTTAGTATATGCTTGTTCAGTTAATGTGAAAACTTCACTAGACTTTATATAGCTCACTTCTTGCCTATAATCTCTAGCAGTCAACTCTAGACCAGTAGTGCAAATATTTAGAGAAATTCTCTTCACTAGTATTTATTTAGTCTTTATATTTGACTACATTTAGTCATATAGCTATATTTAGGCCCAATCCCAATTCTACTTCTGTACGTCATCATATGTCATCACGATCTCATGCTTTTTTGGTGTTTATCTGAATCACTGAAGGAAACAATATGATGTTATCATAACGCTCTAATGTGGCAATAAGATCGTAGCTGTACTGCGCATTTACACAGTGACTATATTCATCTATGTAAACACACCTAAAACAACATTAACATTATAGCAGACACTGTAAAAAGCTCATTTTCAGCCACTAGACTTTCCTGACAGGGTATTGCAGTGTCATCGAGTGTTAGAATGTTGTGGGACTGCTATACAGGAGTTATAATTATGCATTATATATTGCAAAATTTAGCGGTTTTTATTTTAGCTTTTTTTTTTTTTTTTTAAAGCATGACAGTAAAACACGAACGCCATTATGAATTTATTCAAACATATGATTGTTTGTTGTAAAAATATATAATAATGACAAAAAATACTAATTTGCAGATCTCTTTACTTTCATGTACAGCTATCCTGCCGTTGTGGCTGGTGTTTTCTATTTCTTACCCCTTGGTCCTGAAAAATCTTTGTTCGAAGGGGTATCTACCCCTTCCGCTTAGTCCTACACTTTCAAGCTAAAGAGAATTGAGACTCCTCTTCACAGGTACGGGGAAAACAAAGGGTAGGGATAAGGGGAAGGGGTAGAATTGCGATTGGGCCTTAGTGTATATGAAGATAGACGCATTTTTAAAAAGGTTGTGCAGTTGTACTCTTCAATAAAATGTGATTTCTAAAAATTAATGAAAACCCTCAGTTTTAGTAAGCTACATGAATCTTTTTCTAATTGCACATTTTAATAAACACAAAAAAAAAAACATTAATATCTGAAAATGACTGTTTAGTAATTATCTGGTTACATCTAATGGTAATTATCTGTTTTTGCAAATAAAAATATTTAAACAACTGTAACTTAAAGACAGAGCCACAATTTGTTCAGTAAATCACTGTTTAATTAAGAAAATCTAGTTTTCCTAACTGCCGTACGGTAAAATGTATAGTATTGCCATATGTTAATGTTGAATTGAATGAAACTTTGTAAATGTCTTGAACTTGTTTATAAAAAATGTAATCTGCAATTTTGAAGTTTCAGGATTTAATATAGACTACCTGACATAAGTCTTGTCGTTGATCCCAGTTGTAAGAGCAACAAATAATAACTGAACTTCTAGTTGATCATTTCGAAAAACTGGCAGAAGGTTTTTCCAATGAATCATCTACTGAACTGCATCCTAATCATCACAAATACTGCAGAAGACCAATTGAAACCCACATGGACCCAAGATTCTCAGAGAATTAAGTCAAGTTTGGTGAAGGAAAAATCATGGTTTGGGGTTACATTCAGTATGGGGATGTGCAAGAGATCTGCCGAGTGGATGGCAACATCAACAGCATTCATATCAACACATTTGTGCTGCCCATTACATTAAAAACCACAGGGTAGCGCTCCTTCGCATACTTCAGCCTCCACATCAAAGTTCCTGAAAGCAAAGAAGGTCAAGGTGCTCCAGCGTTGGCCAGCCACGTCACCGGACTTGACCATTATTGAGCATATCTGGGTTAAGATGGAGGAGGCATTGAAGATGAATCCAAAGAATCTTGATGAACTCTGGGAGCTTTCTTTGCCATATCAGATAACTTCATTAATAAGTTATTTGAGTTATTGCTGAGATGTATGGATGCAGTCCTCTAAGCTCATGGGAGTCAAACAATATATTAACTTTATAAATGACTTTATATTCTATACTGTACATCATTTCTATTAAGTGACAAGACTTTTGTCTAAGCAAAGTCAGACCTTACTGTCATAATTAAATAATTAAAAATCAAGGAATGATCATATTGTATTTTGGTAAAATAAGCATAATCTGGAGGCCTTTGTCTTTCATATAAGCCACTTCTAATACCAAATGATCAACTTGAAGTCAAGTTATTATTTGTTGTTCCTAAAACTTGGATAGGCGACAAGACTTTTGTCAGGTAGTGTAGGCTTGTTCGTGTTTATGTGATGCCGATATTTCTTAGATCAGCACTCATACTTAATTCCAGAACATGTTTGAATTTGACTGCATGAAAGTAGCACTCAGCCAGCATTTTTTAGTGACAGTATGTGTGATTAAAGAGACACATGAGCTGAAGATTACTGTATGGAAAAATAGTGAGCACTAGTAAGTGATCTTGAAAATGTGCTCAATAGAGAGAGAAGGTAAAGGAGAGCAGGAAACCCAGCTGCGGTTCTGTCACCCTAATGATTCAGTTCTGATTCATTTTAATTGAGATTAAATGAAGGCTGCAGATCTTTATAAAGAGTTGATGTGCTTGCTTTTGATTTGTTTTTCTCTTCAGACAAACACAGGAGTTATTCAGTTCACTTTTTGCTAAATGAAGAGCAGCCTGAACATTCTGAACATTTCCTTTTGATTTCCATGGAAGACAGAAAGTCGTGCAGGTTTGGAACAAAACAAGGATGAGAAAACGATGACAGAATTGAACATTTTGGCTGAAAAATTAACCAACAACTGCTCTAGATTAGCTGCTTTTTCAGTGTTTTAATAAACAGTCCAATTAAAACAGCAGATCTAAGAGGGAACTCAAAGAAATAGGTAACAATCTGTGCAAAATGAGTATACTAAAGTCTGGCAGGCAGGCAGATCTGAGAGAGAACTCAAAGAAATAGGCAACAATCTGCGCAAAAGAAGTACACTGAAGTCTGGCAGGCAGGAGAAAGCATGCTGACCATGAAGGAGAGTTTAAAGCAAATACGGCACATATAATATTACATAAAATTCTGTAGTGTTGTGCATTGTATTATTGTAGTGAATGAATTCATACATCCACCATAAAAGGGCAGCTCATCTAAAAATGAAAATTCTGTCACCATTTACTCACCCTTTACTTGTTCCAAACCTTTACAGGTTTCTTTCTTCTGCTGAGCACAAAATAAGATATTTTAAAAAATGTTGAAAACCTGTAACCATTGACTTATATAGTATTTGTCTTTCCAACTCTTGAAGTCAATGATTACAGGCTTTCTTTAAAAGATCTTTTGTGTTCTACATAAGAAAGAAACTCAAAGTCTGGAAGCACTTGAGGGTAAGTAAAATAGTGAGTACATTTTCATTTTTAGGTGAACTATTTTTTTAAGTAATCCAACGCAATTAATGCAACACAGTATTGCACTTTTGAAACTCAAATATCAATGCTTTTGTTTAATAACGTAAAATCCATACCCTCCTCTGTCCACCCCCAGGGACATGTCCAATGTTTTCCAGAGATCCAACCTTTGACTGGGCTTTGAAATCCAACTTCTCAGATTTGATCTCGACATTTCCACCCCCTAAAATACATGTAAAAGTGTAAAAATTCACAATTAGTCAAGTGAGGTAAGGTGGATACACTGACTTTTTTTGAAAGGGTTTAAGCCTAATCCGTCTAACTTTCATTTTAAATTCAGTTTTCTTATATGATCTGATTGAAATCTCACCCGGTTTGTGATGAATGTTGGCCTTGGAGCCGCACTTTGACTGGACGTTGCTTAGGTCGATCTTTTTGTGCACAATCTGAATCTGAAGCATAAGAAGCAAATATCATCAGTCATCAGCCAAAAAGAAAATGCTTTTGGAGCTGATGATTGGTTGTAGGAAGATGACCATTAATCACAACAACAGGGTTCGTAGGATCTTGCTGCCACTGAGAGCTACCTCAAAATTGATATAAATTCCATTTGCTGTGCCCATGCTTCATGCAAATTCAATGAGAGGCGTATTTCAATGTGGAAAAAAGTGAACATGGCATTTATACCAGATTGTATTCATGTTCAGATTCTTTCTCAAAGAACCTTACTTGGCTATTACACTTTTTTAAATATATACCCTTTTAAATAAGATTTAAGCCATGGAAAGTCAGAAAGAGATTCGCTCAATGTTGTGCAAAAGGAGGAGACTGTAATGGAAAAAAAAGTTGTATCTTATTTTTGGTTTCAGATAAAACTAGGTTTCTGAAGGCAAAAGCAGCACTTGTGAGACAGCAAAAAATGTTCAAGTGCAGCACTTGGATCTTTACATTCTACATTCACATACAGCTACAAAATGCACCACATGAATGATAACATATAAAGGAAAGTAGCATTTTATCCAAATTAGAAGTTAGAGGAATGGGAAACCAAGCTAACATAAAATTGGCATATCACCATTACTAACTTTTTGTATAAGTGGAAGCTATGGGCTTAAAATAGAGACCACATACGTGACTATTGACCACAAAACCAGTTATAAGTCCCACCTTTTTCTGAATAAATAAGCTTTCTATTGATGTATCACTTATTAGAATAGGATAATATTTGGCCGAGACATATTTACAGTTGAATCAGAATTATTAGCCCTCCTTTGAATTTTTTTCTTTCTTTTTTTAAATATTTCCCAAATGATGTTTAATAAAGCAAGATTTTCACAGTAAGTCTTATAATATTTTTTTCTTCTGGAGAAAGTCTTATCGGTTTTATTTTGGCTAGAATAAAAGTAGTTTTTTATTTTTTAAACACCATTTTAAGGTCAAAATTATTAGCCCCTTTAAGCTATATTTTTGATAGTCTACAGAATTGTTATACAATAACGGGGGCTAATAATTCTGACTTCAACTGTATAATTAATATTATTATTATTATTATTTATTTATTTTGTAAGAGAAATTGATGATTGTTTCTCATACAATGTATTGTTGGCTATTTTCTTAAATATACCCTGGTTTTGTGCTCCAGTGTCACATATAAGCAAGAAATTACATTCAAAACAATGTCTAAATTGGCTGGTTCAAGAAGAAAAATCACAAAAAAGATAAGGAAATACTATGGATTGTAAAACAGCTTGCCTTGCAAATGCTATAACAATGAGCATGCTCATGTTTTTTTAAGCACTCAACTAAAGATCCATAACCCTTGGAGTTTAATGTATATTTAACATCCTGAAACATCTTCCAATCTTCATCTGCAAAGGAATATATCTCCACGCTGAATAGCGGAGAAACATGCATGCACTACACAACAGCTCTTCTGCAATGCAGCAACAACAGTCAACAATCCAGGTGCATCACCACGAGGAACACCAGGTGAGAGGAGACACTAACACTGGGGGAGTCAGGCAAATGCATTCAAACTAGTTTTTGGCAAAGGCATCTAGATGGATGTCCTGGCCATGGACTGACCCGTGCAGGAATGCTGCAGTCTCTAAATTCTAGCCAAACCATCATGGAACTCTAATAGCAAAGCTCGCAGCTAAAGCAAAAGTCACTTCCCATTGTAATGCTTTTTTGTAATGCTGTAATGCAGTCACCTATTGCAGACATGATCAAGAAAGACTTGAGAGATGTTCATAAAGTTTGCATGATTCTACTACTTGGGTAATGTGTTTGCATCTTGCGTTAGTATTAAATGATGCACTTTGAAGAGTTTAGATGCAGAAGCCTCTTAAGTGCCATCTGAAAATGTCTTATAATGAGAATTTTCTCAGCCCACTATGTTTATGTTCAGGTATTTCACTTTAAAGACAATGTAAAAGTAAAGAGCAAAGTAAAATTACTGAACCTCTTTAGATCAGGGGTGGGCAATTAATTTTTCCAAGGTGCCACATTAGACTCTGTTGTGGTTTTAGAGGGTCATAATCTGTGAAACTCTTAGCAAACATTTATAAAAACTCTAAAGTAAAAAAAAAAATGAATCAATTTTACACAAGTATTTTAAAGACCAGCATCACAATTGTGACGACCCATTAATATTAATACCACAGGGTTGTTTGTTTGATTGCTTCACCATAGTTCATTTTTGTTTTTATTCATATATATTTTTACTGTTCAGTGAGCGAATTCTAGCCTGTGTTGGGCTGAACAAGTGCACTTAAGTCAGGTTGAATGTGAAGTGGATATGTGATGTAATGTTTATCACTGAGAGAGGATCTGTATCTGCATTTATTAAATCGTTAATCTGAGGTAATTACTGGGCCCACACTGAATCTGCGTGCGCAGAAATCCCCAAATTTTTTACACATCATTTAGTCTATGTATTTAGTTGTTTAAATATGTGTAAATTTATTTTTCAGTTTTTTAATTAATTTCACTAATATTATTGTGATATAATAATGCTATTATTACAATTTTCATATGATTTATTTACAATGCAGTTTGTGAAGCAATAATTTCTCTCTTTGTTGTTTTATATAGGAGACTTGCTTTGTTTATTAAATAAGTGGACCTAATTGAATTTGCATTGTAAACATTAAATAAAAATTAAAAATGTATAATTTTTTTATTTATTATTAAAAGTTTTTAGATAGGATACTCTTAAAATCCGCAGATTCTTTTTTTTTTTTTTACAAATTTTTCTGCAGAAATAGCAAAAAATGTCTGCATATTCTTGCTGGCCCTGCTTACCTTTATTACTGTGTGATTCCCTACAAAGTGTGAAGCTGCCTTATTTGGTTCCTGTCACATGACTCGTTTTTCCGCTCACAGAACTCTGAAATGTTTTGATTTTTTCAACTTACGGCACTTGGAAAACGTGAGCGTGAAATACCTCATGTGCATCCCCATCCTATTTGCACGCTGAACAAGCACGTCTCTATTTGAAATAACAAAACTAAGCGTCCAAAAGACGCTATGTGAAAGTTACCTTTTATTGACTCGCAATATAAGACCTGCACATTGCAAGGCTCTGTTTGCAGTTTAATTTAAATTAAATAAATACTTTACACAGGCCAACCAAAGAAGTCCATCGTAAAATGCCCAGGTCTGCTTTAAGAGAACGTTTCAGATGGCACTTAGATGCTTTTGCATCTAAACTCTTCATTGACTATGTTAAATATTAATATATACAGTTTTAACTATTTTGGTCATATTGTAAAATGGGATAAATAGAAATATGAATTAATTAATAATTAATTGAACATTTTGAATGCCTAATGTCTAATTTTCCTTATATTTAATCTCAACTCATAGAAATAAATTTAAATATCCAGAGGGAAATGCACTAATTTCCAATAGTTTTATTTTAGTTTTACATTTCATCATTTATATTTCTCATTTATGAATTTCTTTTATAATATATGTCTAGTATTAACTGCACTTAAGTGAGGATTTCTAACCCTACTGGTTACTCACATTACCACCACCAGGAACATGCTGCATATTGTCTTTGGATCCACATCTAGACTTAACATTAGTCAAGTCGATCTTCTTATGAACAATAGTCACCTGGAAAAGGAGAGTCAAGAGTGTTAACCAGGTGCTTTGAGCCGAACTGCGGCTCCCCGGCTCTGCAAAGGGGTTTGTTTTCTTCTTAAAGACATTAGATTAGCTTGGCAAGCATTATTTTTTCTTTGTATTCAAATATTTTCTGTGTGAGCTTGAGTAATGGCTTCTTAGAAATGATGCTAGTCTCATACAGAATCCCAATATACACTCAAAAAGGATGAATTGACTGGCCTGTGAACATTGCATGAGGTCAAAACTGACTCTTACAGTTTACTGCACTAAACACTGCAGCTTTAGATTAATTGTGTCCCAATTTTCTGACATGCATGACATAACTACCTTCCCGCCTCCAGGTTGGTGTTTGAGGTTCTCAGTGGAGCCGATCTTGGACTTGACGTTCTTCAAGTCAGGCATGGGTGCCACAGGAGCAATCTGAGCGCGGGATCTCAGCGAGCCAGGTGATTTGGGTGGGGTGCGTACAACCGCTACCTTCTTCACCTGTTGCCCGGGAGTGGAGGACCGACTGGCGGGGCTGCTGCAACCACTGCGGTCTGGGGTTTTAGGTGAGTCGGCTGACAATGAGAAACAGCAGAAGACCACAATGTTTTCTTCTGTTTTTGCTTTTTTTTATTACACTATAGTTTATTGTCCTATAAAAGGCCTTCTAGCCTACCATTGGCATGATAGTATTTACAAGCTTCCGTGTCATTTTATTAACCACAAAACAATTCATAAATGTACTTGTTTGTACATAAATGTTTATTTTTTTATGATTATTGAGATTAATACATCAGATAAAAGCTAAATAAATAAGCTTTCCATCTTTTTAGTGATGTAAGTTTTTTAGGATAGGGCAGTATTTGGCTGAGATACAAGGTTCTAAAAAATCTAAATATTGAGAAAATCACCTTTTAAGGTGTCCAAATGAAGTGCTTAGCAATGCACATTACAAATAAAGAAATTGTTTCACATATTTACTGTGTTAAATTTACTAAATATGATCATGGAAGCATGGAACATCATGGATAATGGAACATGATCTTTACTTAAAAGGATAGTTCATCCAAAAATGGAAATTTCCTTATTATTTACTCTTCCTCAAGTGGATCCAAACCTTTATAAGTTTCTTTTTTCTGTTGAACTCAAAATAAGATATTTGAAAGATAGCTGAAAACCTGTAACCATTGATTTATATAACAGGTAAAACGAATGGTCAATGGTTACAGGTTTTTAGCTTTCTTCAAAATATCTTCTTTTGTGTTCAATAGAGTAAAGAAACTCAAACAGGTTTGGAACAAGTAAAATATGACAGTATTTTCATTTTGGGGTAAACTGTCCTATAATATTCTTATAAGTTTTGGCATTAAAAATGTATATTTTTGATCCATACAAGATTCATCATGGCCAACAGTGCATAGTGTAATAAAATATTTGATTAGATCCTGGCCCAGGACTTTTTTTTTTTTTACCTCTTTCAATGGACCCTGGTCCTGTCCTTCGCTGCTCCATCCGTGAAGCAGCTGTATTTTACAAATCAAAGTGGTACAAATCAGTCGCATAAATGCTCTATAAATAGAAAACTATGCCCTTGGGGTTTTACAACCCATTTCCAATAGGCAGAAATTGTGCTTCCAGAAGACTAGCAAAGCAGGAAGGTGTGCATACTTTTGCATGTTGCCATTATATGTACAGTTGAAGTCAGAATTATTAAAAGTTCCTGAATTATAAAGCCCCCCTGTTTATTTTTTCCCGTTTTTGTTTAACGGAGAGCAGATTTTTTTAACACATTTCGAAACATAATAGTTTTAATAACTCATCTCTAATAACTGATTTATTTTATCTTTGCCATGATTACAGTAAATAATATTTTATCAGATATTTTCAAGACGCTTCTATACAGCTTAAAGTGACATTTATAGGCTTAACTAGGTTAAATAGGTTAACTAGGCAGATTAGGATAATAAGACAAGTTATTGTATAACAATGATTTGTTCTGTAGACTATCGAAAACAAATATAGCTTAAAAGGGCCAATAATTTTAACCTTAAAATGGTTTTAAAACAATTAAAATCTGCTTTTATTCTAGCCGAAATAAAACAAATAAGACTTTCTTCAGAAGAAAAAATATTATCAGACATACTGTGAAAATGTCCTTGCTCTGTCAAACATCATTTGGGAAATATTTAAAAAAGAAAAAAAAAATCAAAAGGGGGCTAATAATTCTGATTTCAACTGTGAGTGAATGCACTGAAATACATCCAGGTATTATGTTATAATTACTGAGTGAATTTTTTGATTGTACACAGCAATACTGAATGCTTTAAAATAGAGGAAATCAGTACTAAATTGCAAAAAGTGTTTACATAATAACATTCAAGTTCCTTTTCAACCTGTCGGATGTTGAGTCACCAAAAATACTTCCTATTAATGGAACTAAATAAAGATTCATGTAGAACCCTGAAAATATTTATTTAAAAAAATCACTTACCAGGGATTTTGGCACCAACTCCTTGGGGTTTAGCACCCGCTGTCTTTGTCTTTGCATCTCCAGCCTAAATATGGACAATTAAAGCAAGAATGAGCTAGCGGTAAATCTAATGCTATTTATAATCATTTTACAGTTCAAATGTAGTAATACATAATTAAAATCCACCCATTCCCTTCTCTTTCTGCTCTGCCAATAAGGATGTTTACGTCGTGAAATGTCTCAGGTACTGGAAGTTCATTCTTCTGATAGGCACCCTATTTTGAGTAGACTTTAAGGGGGGCCTATTATTTTCCAAGATGTAAAATAAGTCTCTGATGTCCCTAGTATGTGAAGTTTCAGCTGAAAATACTCCACAGTTAACTTTTATAACTCTTTGAAACTGTCCTTTTTAGGCTTTGAACCAAATTGTTGCTTTAAATTCAAATGAGATTGTGCTCTTTTAAAAAAAGGGCGGAGCTAAAACATCTGTGTGTCAGCATAGCAACAGATTCAAAACAGGACTAACGTTATCTGTGTGAAAAACAGAAAATGTGATAAGAAGTGTCTTAGAAGTGATTACGGTGCTTATTTGTGCATCTAAAACATTTATAATCCTCTTAAGCCTAATTCACACTACTGGATTTTAAGCCCAATTTGAGCCTGATTTTTAAATTAACAAGCTCGCCGACAGATCAGGCTGTGATCGAGAAGAAATCTGGGGGCGCTCGGCCATCTTTATGTGTGAACTACTAAACAATGCATCAAAGAGGCACGCTGATGCATCGCTGACACCTCGCAGATGAGAATCCAATATCTAGCATGGTGAATATTCCAGAGCAGTCAGCCGACTCGACCATACGAGTGGTCAGATGTAGTGACGAGCTGCAGCCAATGAGAGAGCATATCAGCATAAGCTGAATGGTCATTGTGCTCAGCAGCACAACAGAAACATTTGTGATTGGCCAGAATAGGCATTGATGTACTCGCTTACTTATGTGTTAACACAGACATGAGTGTAGTCTATAATAACTGTGAAACTAGAGTTCTGTAAAATATTAGTTTTACCATACTGGTCATTCTGACCGTTCTTTAACAAGACGTCATATTGTCACATCATATTTACATTCAAAACTTCTATTGAGATATTAAAAGTAAGCTTTGAATGTCTGTCACCATATTTTATGACACCATTACCCTAAAATATTATCTTTTTGGTAATACAGCCTATAAATATGTAATTAAGATACTAGAACACGCAAAGGTCTGGGCCTTGCTTACATTTTCAATTTCAAACAGGAGATATTTCCTGGCACAAAATTAGCTGTTTTGAAAGATATAGCTGAAGTTAATTTATGGTTTTGCTATCAGAAAGTTATACTTATGTTAGTAGGAAGTTGCTAGGCAAAAAAATGTAATATATTTAAAGTCACAGTGAAAAGTAGCAGACATGCATGCAGTCATTTTGAGCAATATGTTAATTTAAGGTATTAATATCTGCCAATGTTTAAAGACATGTGGGGTGAACTAGGCTTTAGTCGCTGAGATTATCTTCAACAAGTAAAAAAAACTCTAATGGCGGATGGCTGCTTCTCACTCAGGTCTGTATATGCTTATGAGGAAAAGTCAATAATTGGGTGGGCCTTTCCCCCATGACACATAAGAAGGGGCATTCATTCAATTTTACCATTTAACAATTGCTAAATTCACAAACTGTTGCCACACAACTGTGTTTAAACCCCTTATAAAAGTGATTCCTGCATAATAGGTCCTTGTTAATGTTGTAAAAAAGACATGAACTTCAGTGGCTTTCTCCTGCAGAGAAGAAAAAGCTTTTGACCAATGGTTAGGGATGAGTGGCTGTACTCACTGTGAACCTGGACTCTCTTGTTCCTGGGCTTTTTACAGAGTTTGTGCAGGCTGGAGTGCTAAAGGGACATGATGGAGCTGAAGGAGTGACTGAGGGCTTTATTCTGGGGATGCCTGTGACTGAAGACCCTCTTTGGGTGAGTCTAGCTTTTGCATGCGGTGTGGTGGTGGGTGTCTTATGTGTTTGAGAGGGTGATACAGACAGTATAAAGCAATGGGAAAAAACAAATGAGTAAATGAAATGTAAAATACAACAAAATATAAACAAAATTATAAAAATGTTAAACTGAAATCATTTAGATAAAGAAGTGTCATCGAAATTAATTGTAAACAAATGAAACAGTTTTTTCCCCTGCCATATTTGAACAAATCTGGCTACAAGACATGTAACTATATTTCTTAGGAACCCACCAGTCATAATTACTATACCTTTTTTTCAGGAGTTGCCCCTGCTCCAGCCTTGGCTGTAAGAAAGGAAGAAACATTAAGTGCAAGCACATGTATTGACAGTTTTAGTGGCCTGAATTTTGACTTCCGCTTATCAAGATGGTTATCTATAATACTTGATTCCAAAAAAAGGAAGTTGATCTTAATATGTTTCAACATCAGTGCTCAATGTGATTTTTCAGCGGTGATGTCACCCAGAAGCAGCAGATTTCAGTTTTGCATGTTTCTTTATGATAGCTACCAGAAACAAACATTTATTGAGAAATTGAAATTTTGTCATCATTTACTCAGCGTCAACTTCATTCTGAATCTTCTCTCTTTTGTTAATTAAAGCTATATCTAATATATACAAGAGGTGTATCATTTTTCTGATGTCATTCTGGAGCTTTATAGGATTAACGGAATAAATAGCTCCTATTAGTGATGGGAAGTTCAGATTATTTTACTGACTTTGACCTTTGAGTCACATTCAGTGAGATAAACGAATCTTTTTCCGTGTCATTTTGTTCAATTTGCCAAAATATTATTAAAATTTTTCGAGTTGCTTCCAAACTCATCTACTGATCACACTACTAACAAGTCAAAACTCGAATGCTATAACAAAGAGAAAATAACTAATAAATAATTATGTCAGCTCACATCTTCTGACAGGTCTTTAAATTTCAGTGGTTCATTCACGTCACACTGACAGTCCCATATAAGCTTAACCAATGGACACAGTAAATGAAAAGTACATCTTTTGAGTCTTCTGGTATTTGAGTCGTTCGTTAATCACATGAAAGCATGTAAAGTGAGATGACTCAAACTGTGGACTCAAGAGATAAACGCATCAAAACTTTTTCTGGCTATAAATGCATATGACTAGCTTCTGTTTTTCACATGATGAACGAACGACTCAAACTTAATAGAGACAAATGTGTGCATGCGCAAATGAACGAATCACTCCCTGAGAGGACTCATTGTTCTTGAGTCATACAAAAAATTCATTCAAAATTAACGAATCGTTCAAAAACGACCCATCACTAGTTCCTAATCTAGCTTTTCTTAGGGATATATTGTGAATTCTGCATGAATTGATCAATCCAGTAAAGTGATGACAGAAATTTTGAATCTCTGATGAACTTCTGAACTTGTTTCTTAAAAGGCTTTTTGGCATCGTTTGATTTGCAGAGTACCTTGTTTTATTATTACAGAGAGTAAAGCGAATGAAGAGTATTTTAACCTTGTACAGGGACAAACAGTCACTTTTTCTTGTATTGAATTAAAAACCAGTGCTTGCAAGGCAGCAAAAGAGTAGTGTTAGAGTTTTTAGCTTAATCTTCAACTTTAATAAAATGTGCCATCAGAGCTGTTATTGTTATCGTCATGAATACACTTTTTTGGCTTCCAACACCAAGAAACTACACCAAAGTTGGCACTTTCTTAGCAAATGCAGTGGTTAATGCAATATTTATAAGTAAGAGACGACATTTAAATTTTTTATATAGGAATTATGCAAGACCAACTGCATTTCAATATGCAAAATCATTTGAGACAGAACACTTACTGCAATTTGGTATCAATTTGTGTTTGGACAACATAAAGGAATTAAGTTAAATCAACATAAAACAATTAAGTTGTCCTAATGAAATCTCAAGAAGTGGGTTGTTTCCGCTCATTTTAAATAAGTAGTTTGAACAAGCAGCAATTTTTTTGAGCATGTCATCATCAGTGTCAGATTTGAATGTTTGAAAATATAAAAGATGAAGTAAAATGCATATTTTCTTTGTTTGTTATTTGGTTTGTTTGTTAATATTGAAAATTGACATTTGTGCAATGATTCAGAAATAGTGTATCAATTGTGGTGCCTTGCAAACTTGGCTTGCTAAATTGCCTAGTGATGGCCTGCAGTAATGAATACATCACAATATTAGGTGATTTTGTCTGATACTTTATAAGAGAGGTCTGCACAACTGCAGGGGACGTTTAGAGTACGTTTGTCTTGAACCCTACAGCAAATGCTGACCTTCTCCTTTCAAAACGTGTTCTAGACAAACCCCATAAGCTTGGGTCTTTGAGTCCATTTGAATGTTTCAAAAAATGGACACATCTGGAATAAGGGTATACCCACAAAAGAATTGCACAGTTTTGTGAGTGATACATTCAACATTCATGCACAGGTGACATGCAATACAAAGGGGCAGGTGAAGACTGTGCCAGCAATAACGCACAATGCAGAAAGTTAGTCACAGACAAAAGCAGAATAACACTGACCACACACAGAAAGGGAAGGAGAAAAGACAGACACACAGGGCACAGAGGATCAAAAGAGAGAGAGAGATTTTGTGGCTACAAGCAGCCCGTTTCTTCAACCGAACACGTTCTCATTTGAGTGTGCGCTTTTCAGAAAGGGTGCTGCGAAGTTCTACTGATCTACTTTAAAAGAAGAAAAGGGAAGAGGAAATTAAAAGATCTGTGTGGGGTTTGGAAGGACAGAAGAGAAAAACAGACCTTTGGATGGGACACTTGCTTTTCTGGCCGGAGCAGCATCTTTAGAGGGAGTTTTCTGAAGGCTAGGAGCAGTTTTGGGGGAAGGAGTGGCAGAAACTGTAGCTACGGGTTTTTTCGTTTTTTTGGCTGGAGCTTCTTTGACAAGAGCTGCTTTGCTTGGTGGTTTTGTTGGCGGGACTTCGGCACTGGGCTTAACAGCATCTTTAGCTTTAGTGACAACAGGTTCTAGTATGGCAACAGGTTCTGGTATGGCAGCATTTTCTGGTATGACAACAGGTTCTGGTGTGGCAACAGATTTAACCTTTTCAGTTTCTACTTCGTCATCATCACTCGTCTCCAGGTATTTCTCCTGACTGACCTCCTTTGTTTTATTAGAATCTAGATGTTCCTCTGCCTTAAGCTCCATCTTTGGTGTAGCAACTTCTCGGGAAAATGGAGGAACTGGGGTCTCTTCCTCTTCTTGTTCTGGTACCTCTATTTCCTCTTCTTCCTCTTGCGTATCTGTCTGAAAGTCCCTTAGAGATGATTCCTCTTGGGTCTGGTCAGCGGCAGCACTGGGTGTAAGAGGTGATCCCGGATCTGCCCTGCAGGAGTCTGGGCTCTTGCTTTCCGGTGGTGTTTTATCAGAGCTGCACTCCCAGCCCACAGGACCATGCGGATGACCAGGATCCTGAGGTTCTGTGTAGTCGAACGACAGGCCGCGTTTCTTAGCTTCTTCTGGGGTCATGGGAAGGTGAATAGGGGTTTCATGTTCATCCTCTTTCTGGGTTGTCAAGTCTGGGGTGATAGAACTGCTCACTAAGGAAACTCCCGTTTGTTCCTCTTCTTCATCACTGACTTCACTCACTTCTTTGTCCTCATTTTCATTCTCTTTCAAGTTGATAGTGCTTCTAGGATCTGCTCCAAATCCAGGTGAACCAGAAAATCTTCTTTCAGATTTCTCCATTTCATGTTCCTCCTCTTCAGATCCACTGGGACTATGATGGTCGGACATCTTATCCGAAGGACTTCTCTTCATCTGGCTGTCAAAGCCTGTGATCCCTGAGCTCAGGCCATCAGCAAGGGTTACCGGGAGTGGATGTGGCGACACTGGAGACTCCCGTGGGCTCACAGAGCTCTCCCTTTCCCCATTCTCCCGCTCTCCCTCCCCATCCACTGATGCCGCACTGCTCCGGCCACTCTTTGGCGGACTTCCGGGTGTTAAGGCTTCTGATGACGTGGAAGGCAGAATTATAGGAACAGCCACAGACAACACTGCAGAATTAGCAACACTCAACCACCCTCTCTCAACAGTCAACATTAGAAGCAGAGAAAGAAAAGGAATCAAGGAACTTAAAGGAACTAAAAGCACAGAACCACATAAGGAGCTTGAACACAACACAGAACACAAGTCTGTTTTCATGGCAGTTAAACAATCCAAAAATCTGTTGTACACACTAAACTTTGAGTTAAAAGCACTTTTATGTATGCAATGCTTGCTAATCTGTATTACCAAGCAAAACTGTTTGTAAAAACAGGCAACTAAAGGGGCAAAATGAGAGATCGGAACAGTAGGGTCAAGGGGCTATGAGATCAGTGCTTATAAAAGTGCCTTTTCACTCATTCATTCACAACAACAACAATAAAACAATATATACTGGCCAATCAGACCACAATGGACCATAACATCTCTGTGAGCTTCAGTGTGTAAAGCACTTATAACTGATAGCAAAATGACCAGCAAAGCAATGATTTGGTGCACTATCCACTTGCAAATATCATTTGATGCACAGATAGACCTTTTGGATCTGATCTGAGCAGTAAAATGCATGTTTTGCATTGTGCTGTGAATGCATTTGAAGCACTTTTAATGCATTTAATAATAACTACTTGAAAGCCTCATTATTCTGAAACATTTAGTTTCTCAGATACAGTGATGCAATATAGAGCCAGTATAAACGCATTTAATTGGAACAAATATAAAGTGATCCCCTTTGAGATCTCATGTTTGAGTTTTTATTTTATTTTTATTTTTATTTTTATTTTTTGCATGTTTGCGCAAGCAGTGAATGATTTGTGGTGGTTTATGGGGCCAATGCATATTTGTCTACATGTAGATCCTGTGAACTTTTAGGCTGCAGGTGGATTAAGGGGTGGTGGTCCACCATACCTTCTCCAGCTCCTGCTGTCCTTCCTGACACGTCAAAGTTGTGTGATCACATGGAAGCAAGTTAAGAGAACATATAGGATACAGAGGACATAAACAACAATGCTGAGAATTCATTGCCCAGTTCAGTAGGTTGATCTTAGTACACCTTGGTAAATACTGTGATTTAAACATGCTCAATGTATAGGAGCAGCTGACAGATGCGGTATATTAACCTATAAATCACAGTAAACAAAGATTCATTAGTTTAAAAAAAAAATGTTAAGCGTATATGAAATTTAGGGGAAGAGTCAGGATCAAGGTTATTATAGTTAACAAAAAAAATTAACAAACAAACTAAAACTGAAAAATAATTTTGTTAACTGAAATCAAATTAAAAGCGAGTTGTTTTTTTTAAAACTAGAATTATCTGAAAATGTATGTGCATACAAAACTAACTAAACCTAACTACAGTTATACATGGCAAAAACATCCTTCGTTTTCGTCTTTGTAAATGTATTTGATACAGACTGTAAGCCTTTTAGAAGTAAAATCTATTTACTTTGCACTGACAGGTGTTTGACCCGTACAGCACCTTAGTCTCAGTTAGGTTTGATTTGAGAAGCAGTGAACCAATCATACTGTGTATGCATGATTCAGTGAACTGAACACCAACAGTACATGACAGCCTGCTTTGACTAAACTAAACTTGAACAACTGCAGCACTGTTAATTGAGGGTTTAAATGAGAGGATAAGGCCAAACGTAAGTTTATTTCATTACAGAAAGTTATTCATTTTATTTTTTGGCTTAGTCCCTTTTTTAATCTGGGGTCGCCACAGTGGAATGAACCACTCACTTATCCAGCATATGTTTTACGCAGCGGATACCTTCCCAGCTGCAACCCATCTCTGGGAAACATCCATACATACTCATTCATACTCATACTCTATGGACAATTTAGTCTACCCAATTCACCTAAAGAGCATGTCTTTGGACTGAGGGGGAAACCGGAGCACCTAGTGAGAACATGCAAACTCCACACAGAAATGCCATCTGACATAGCCGAGGCTCAAACCAGCGACCTTCTTGCTGTGAGGTGACAGCACTACCCACTGCTCCACCGCGTCGCTACAGAAAGTCATAATGGAATGTAAAGAAGTGAATCATGCTTCAGTTGGGTTGCAAAAAACGTAATTGTAAGAAACTTTTCAGATCTTGCTGATGTTTTAACTGACTGAAATTATGATTGCTGACTACGAAATTTCTGATATGTTGAGCCCTAACAATCATTGAGCCCTAAGATTGTCACGAAAGATCCAGTTCGCATTAAAGATCCAAACTTTCCATCACTACTGTGTATTTACCCTCAAAAGCAGCCTTGCACACATTTTATTTAAGACTGCTATCTTGTGGGCTGTTGTATTTGAATTTGAGGATGGGTAGACGGTAGTGTTATGTCAAAAAAAGAAGCTTTGGTTGAGTTTTTATTATGCAATATTTATTCTGATGGTTTTGAATCTTGCACCCAACAAATATCCTAATTTACAACAACAACAAAAAACTAAAAGCTGAACTAAAAAAAACTAAAACAATTTCAAAATATAAAGAAATTAGAAAATCTCCCTCTAAAAACTAATTAAACCTAACCCAATTTGAAAACAAAAAGTTGAAACAAAATAAAAAGTAGAACTTATATAAAAAAAAAAAACTATTATAACCTTGGTCAGCATTATGTAAGACCTATGAAAGGCAAGGAAAGGCCATGTAAAGTGAACTAAGTCGCAATTAAAGTTGCAGAGCCATTTCAGCTGCATCAGCAGCATGTTTTCTAACATGAAATATTTACCCGATGCATAATGGTAGCCTAATCCATTTACATTACCCCCAGCCTCATAGAACCACAGCATGCGCATACTGTACTGTACGTAACGCTATCTTAATGTCTTTTTCTCAACAGCTAACTGCTAATTCACTAACAAGATCGATGAGTCTGTGACATCGGGAAGTAAATGATAAATGAAGCTCGTCTTAAAGTCCATTCTCTCAGACCTTGAACTTTTGTAAGGTAATTATTTATGATGTGATGGTAAAAGTAGACAGCTATGGTAAAATAGTGTTTTGAGCTATTAATGTAAATGGTGGCTAATTTACTTTAAAGTAATTCATTGCAAGCAAAGATTAAACTGTATGAATTTGCAGTTCTCCTGATGAGAAGTACAATGCCATGTTAGTGCTCCAAATAAACTTAGATGTGTAAAGTACATATGAATGCCTCTGTAGTGTAAAGTACAAATATGTGACATATTTAGGTCAGAAATTTGAAGGTCAGATTAGTACTAAAAAATATTCCAAAATATTAATGATATATTAAGCTTTTATCATTATTAACTAATCTATACTGTAATCATTATGCTATACCACGCTACTGCATATCCTGGTCACGGCACCAGACAGGTACATCCATATAAGCCATTAGAGATTCAAGTGCTTGTCTTATTTACTCACTTACCAAATGGATGTTCTGAGCATTACTATGTAGTCTAGTGTTCATCTTGCCCGGAACATACATCCTCCTCTTATACAAAAAGGAAGGGTGGAGTAGACCTGCCTAATTGCTCTTTGACTAATATTCTGGGCTTTTACTGGCCTTGAAATCTTTAACGGTTGCCTTCCTAATGCAACTTGAAGGCATGCAATTAGCTTTCAGTGAAAAATTTTCAGTATATCACAGTGTCAGCGACAAAAACAACTCAACTGCATTTCCAAAATGCTTCTAAGAACATGGCAAGGTCACCGCTGAGAGGTTCCAGGCTTATTGCTGGTCCAGAAAAGTCAATGAAACTGTCAATATTGACAACATAAGCATTGTGCTTAGTGCTTTTTGGAAATAGTAAGCAACAGCAAGGCATTGAGTCTTGTTCATTTTAAGGTTCTCATGGGTTTTCTATCACTTTTGTACTTGTTCATTTTTATTAAATTTGTTTTGTTTTTAATTGATTTCCATTTGTACTTATGATTGGTCTCCAAAATGACCTAAAAGTGTTAAATGTGACTGAATGAAGCATTTGGTTTTCTGTGCTTTACTTTAAACTTTTTTACTTTAAAAAAGACTTTCATGACCATGGGAACCTTGTTGTCTGGAGAATAACAAGAACAAAACTTGAATTTTAAAGTAATAGTTCACCCATAAATGAAAATAACCTCATTATTTACTCTCCCTCATCTGGTTTTAAACCTTTTGTTTTTGTTGAACACCAAAGAAGGTTGTAGTTAGGGCTGTGCAATTGATCAAAATTTAGTTTTGATTTCGGTTTTGGCTTCTAACGTTTATGAAAAAGCATTAATTGAGATAAAACGATTATTGCATCATATACTGCTCCTTTGTACACATTTGTTGCTCTGCAAAGCTCACACTGTAAAACCCAACAATCAAATTTATCAAATGAAATGAGTGTAGTTAACTCAAAATTCAAAGTTAATTCTACTCATTTGAAAAGTTTTGAACTCTGTGCTGAAGGTAATGAGTAAATTAAACACCTCATTACTTCAGCTTAAACTGAGTAAGTTCACAGTACTCTTATAGATTAGTTTTCTAACTCAAATGGTTTCTAGCAATCAGTTTTTACTCAAACAGTTTGAGTTGCCTTAACTTATTGGGTTTTACAGCACTCAGTTGGTTTGAGTTCTCTTCCTTTATTGGGTTTTACTTTGCACAAACTGCTTCATTTACTCAAATGGATTAAGCGTTAATGGTCAAATACATGCAAATTAGTGCCAAAACGTGGGGTTTAGTGATTATTCATATTAACCCTCATTTATGTAATAAACGAATGAGTTGAGAATCAAAAGACATGTAAAAGTAAAACCATAAAACAGCGCTGCACTGCTCTTAATGTGACAGCGCACAATATTCCTGCTGCTGACTGTTTTTATCATTATTAATCAAACAACAAAGGGAGAAAATCCCTCACTGCTCTTGACTGAAGGACTTTTGTAGCTATACTTAAAGTTTTTTTTCTTACAGTGAGGATGCTTAAAGCACAGTTTGTTTCATATTTTTATTCTATTGTATTTATATCCCTTTCCTTATTTACAGGTAGGTGAAGTCAGAATTATTAGCCCTCCTATATTATTAGCAACCCTTGATCCACAATTTTTGTTTAACGGAGAGAAGATTTTTTAGCAATTCTAAACACAAAAGTTTTAATAACACACTTTTAATTAACTGATTTTTTTTAATCTTTGCTATGATGACAGTACATTTTTTTTACTACATATTTATCAAGATACAAGCATTCAGCTTAAAATGCAAATTCAAAGGCTTAATTAGGTTAACTAGACAAGTTATTGTATAACAGTAGTTTCTTCTGCAGACAATCAAAAAATATATATTGTTTATGGGGACTAATAATATTATTTTAAAAGAGTTTTACAAATATTTAAACCTGCTTTTATTCTAGCCAAAATAAAACAAGTAAGCCTTTTTCCAGAGGGAAAAATATTATAGGAAATACTTAATACAAAAAAAATCCTTGCTCTGTTAAACATCATTTGGGAAATATTTATAAAAAAAAAAATTCACAGGATTATGAATATTAATTTTGACGTCAACTGTATATTGTTTTGAATAATCGTGATTACAATTATGACCAAAATAATCGTGATTATGATTTTTCCCATAATCGAGCAGCCTTAGTTGTAAAAATGTTGTTTGCTTGCACCCATCAACTTCCAAAGTAGGAAAAAATGACTATGAAAGTCAGTGGGTGCCAGGCACCAGCATTTTCCAAAATGTCTTCTTTTGTGTTCAACAGAAGAAAGAAACTCGTAAAGGATTTAAACCGCATAAGGGAAAGTAAATGATTTTAAAATTTGGGTGAACTACATAAGCAATAAAAAAAAAAACACACAACCACTCTGAAGGGCTCTCCATTAGAAATAAAAGCGCAGAGGAAGAAAAGCAGCAGGTGCTAATGATAATTGCTGAATTTAGATCTAGCACTCTCATTTGTCCATTGTCAAATGGGGAAATATGAGAGGCTGGTTTTCATCACAGAAGTATTATTATTTTTAATTTGATTTGAACTACACGGTTGTACTGCATCCTTGGGAAATTAATCAGCATCGCAGCCAAATTGCAGGTTGAATCAGTAGCATAATGGGATCAAAATAAGTTGCTGTATAAAGCTATGCAAAAAGCAGATTTGTAAAGCGAAGATGAGCGGCACACTGTTGGTTCATACCCAATTGCTCATCTTTATCAAAGGACGGCTTGGGATCGGAGTCTTCTAAAGCAGCCTTGTGGGCAGTCACTTCAGGTGTTGGTTCATGTGTCTCCTCTAAGAGAGAGCGATGAACTTTTAGTTTAGACAGCAGAGGACTGATGTGGTTCACATGGCAAACAAAGCAAAACTTCTCTTTAGGGCAGTCTATTTGCTCGCATTCTGCTTATCCTCTAGGTGTAGGATAAAGTACAGTGGTGCTTTGATGCATCTGTTAGTACACTCCTGAGACGAGAGCTGTAACATTTCATCATAATGGGCAAACAAACATACTGAATGCCAGCATCAGGCTGTTTTTCGAACTTTATTTGATGAAATGTGTCATTTTAGAGACATTTTGCTTCACCGACTTCTGCCAGCAGAATGGAGCTGGAAATTGGGTTGCTGGTGGATAAGAAGGTTTCGTCTGTGCTTTGTGAGGAAGCCTGAGGCTTGCTGAATGCTTGTCAGTTGTGCCAGAACAATCCAAAGTGGGTAAGACAGATTAATCTTTTTTTTTTTTTTTTTTGTAAACTACGACCCATTTCATCATATCTAAGCCTCATCCAACTATACATTTTGCGAAACCATCTATAAATGTTTTATATCTACCCCTTATTGTAAACACACAATGCAGGCAGGACAAAATGTCTTATAGTTGCTTTTCATTATTGAACTTTATTTTCCAACAGTTGAAGATAGCTCAAGGCTTATCCAAATGTGTTCTATGGTTGTCAAAATGGTCGCAAGGTTTCTTTGTGTTTTTAACAAAGGATTAAAAGTATTTTCCCATGACTTTTCTATTTGTTTTTGATTGGTTGCAGGATTCACAGACAAATTTCTTGCCAAACAAATGTCTTGAGTATAAACAAATGACTTGACAAATCATCAACTTCGAATTATAAGGTTCTATCTGACATTTTTGTCAAAATTGAGTTATTCACATATTCTTATTAAACTTATTTACATTGTGATGTTTTTTATATATATATATATATATAAGTTGTTTAAATTTTAAAACTTTTTCATAAAAAAAAAAGGTTTTATCAACAAAGTTGAACTCTAGCTATAAACTATATACGGTTCTTTCTGTGAGCCAATATTTACCATTAAGTATCAGCTTTCTTTGACATTTTGCCAGACTGCTCCATTGACAGCTGGAAAGACCAAAAAGAAAAACAAAATCAGAGTCGATTAAATAATGCAGCAGCACACAAAATTGAGAAGAAACCTGAAACTGAAAAGTTTTGTGTAAATGTGATGATTTAGAAGCATTTTTTGACATTGAGATGAAATGGTCAATTTTACATTGTTGAAATAGAAACAGTTATTAAAAAATGTAATATATTAAATGTGAAATCTTTTTATTTGTGTATATAGTCAGTGAAACATGTTTCAGTATTAAATTCTAAACTTTAAATTCTTTCAAGTTTAAATTCTAAAACCCTAAAGGGCAAATACTCATTTAATTCATGGGACAAATATTTCAATAAACATAATTGAATTGTTCATATAAAGCATATAATTCAGTAAACATGACTATATTAATTACATAAAATTACCAGCTGCACTGGATAAAATCATTAATATTTTTAAGCCTTGTATAATTAATTTGAACAGGGAAAAATATTCAACATGAATCCTTTATTAAAGGTTATAGAAAGTAAAAAGTTTTGTGATTAAATTTCTTTAAAAAAAAAAAGTAATGCTTCGATTAATGATCTGCCAGATAGAACCTTATATTTCCAAGAGGGGAAAAAAATGACTTTTTAGAATCAGAAGGTTCTATCTGCATTTGCCTTGTTTTTTTTTTTACCCCGATTTGCAAATGTAGGACAATTTTGCTGATTTACATTTAGAGTACATGTAGGGTCTCTGTCATGGTAATGCATGAAACATGTTACACACATATTGTCTGCTATATGGAATGCAAAACTTTGAAGCTCATTATCTCAAAATCATTCAGAACGCAGATAGAACCTTATAATTGTGGTGATGAAATGTATATTGCACATGGATATTTGTACAAAATGTTCAATACACTTTTACGATTTTAATTAGAAATTAAAACTTTTAATTATATAAGATTTTATAAGGTTTCATTTTATAATGATTATGAAAGACATTACATGATTTTTATTCAAAACTGCAAAGAAAGTATTTTCCCAGAGGTATCACAAATTTGGTTTCTATTATAGACTTATTCAAAACTATTTTCTAAATGTAGATTTAAAAAAAAAAACCTATTACTTAATGACAGGATTTCTGTGTATGTGGCATTTTTTTTTGCTTGTGATAAGTCATGAGGACAAATGTTAGCAGGTTTAAGTAAATGGCAACAAATCCCCTTATACATGCGAGTATGAGGTGTCTCTGGGAGGTTATAGTATGTGATTTCACAGAGTAACTATGAATTCAGATTTTCTGGATGAACACCAACCAGAGTTGTGAAATGAAACAGGGTTCTTGTAATTCTTGTAGCACATGCTGCATAATTTCAAAGGATTCTGCATCATACAAATAAATGCATAACCAGTGGTGGAAAGAGTAGTGAAAAATCATACTTAATTATAATTACTTACCTAAAAATGTAGTGCAAATAGAATAAAAGTGTCTGTTGTAAATATTACTCGAAGTATGAGTTAAAAAGTAGACCTTTCAAAATTACTCGGGAGTAGTGAGTATTACTCTGTAAAAAGCTGGAGCATCTACATGTTATTTGTGGATCTGTGTAAACGTAACATTCTGTAGTGCATTTAGTTATTGCCCAGCAGGCACACAACATTATAAGACGTTAATATTAGGTTGGATTTAGGTTGTGATGTCAAAAATCCATGTCTAGCCAGCTCTAAGGACAATGTTATTTTGACATCCAATAACGACGTCAAATGAAGTTGAAAAGTTTTGTTGATTTCAGGTTGTTAGAAAGTTGAGCCAACATCTTAAACCAACATCATATAGACGTCAAATACAGACATTTATTCATCAGGAATGACAACCAAAAGTGACATGCATCTAAACAGACTCTGCGTCAATGCGTGTGTAATGGAGGCCAGTAAAACCTCACTCCTCTGACTTCTAAAGGTGCTCTAGTGACAGATGCTAGAGGCCATGGTCATGGTCTAGAATCAAAAGATTTTGGAAATCTTCTTGGACACTTTTAATGCTTCCAAACAGTTTGCTGCATTTATAAATCGCCCATGTCTTAAGATAGTTCATTATGATGCAATTTACCCCTTTTTACGTCTATGTGCAATTTGATAGGACTGATTTTCCTAATCCCCAATGACAAGAAAATATAACATAGTGACTTCAGGTTGAAGGAAAGTAGTTGAGTAAAAGTACCAAAACAGTAGTAAAAATCTCATGGGAAAGTAAAACATACACATTTCTAAAACTACTTAGTAAATTACAATTCCTGAGAAAAACTACTCAATTACAGTAGTTTGAGTTTTTGTAATTTGTTACTTTACACCACTGTCACTGTGCATAACAATATAAAAACAAATCAAGATTTGCAAAGCTTGAAGTGCAAATGGACACACAGCTATTGATAGAGGAAACCCCCAGTCAGGGATGCCTTAAAATAAAAATGTTTGCCAAAAGATTTACAATAAGTGTGTGAACTCTCTCTCTCTCTAAAGGTTAAACTGAGATTGTGAATATCGTTTCACATCAAATGGAAAATAAAGTCCAACAAATAAGTTCTATGTGACATTTTGCATTTGACCTGAATGAATGAACATCTCCACAGACATCTGAAACCAACACATGGCTGAGTGATGTCACCATCAGCATATGTGTCAGGTTTCCCAGTATGAGACGAGACATAAGCAAGAAACACACTGCCATGAGTATCACTCAGCTTTTGTGCGCTTTGTGGGGAAACGATGGGATTTCAGGCTTTACTTTGTTTTTCTTTATGGTAAACAGTAACTACAGTATTTATCCTTCTTTATACAGACCTTTCACTGGACCCTCACCTGCTCCCATATATCCCGCTGTCCCGTTCTTCAGGTCTTGTTGATGGCCGTCATTGATGGACATGTTGACTACACCAGATGCTATGTTGTTGCCGGGAGAGTCACCCACCTGTCCAGAATTCATGTGGTCCTGATGGTCCATTTTGAGATGATTTCAGTCTGTTGAGGTAAAACACAACAAAATCATTGGGGGTTAATGTGTGAAAGTGACTGGTGTGCACTGCATTACCTTTTAACCACTTGAGTTTGGTGGTTGGGTTGTTTGTTTGCATAAAAGTAACCTTTATTTACCTATTTAAAACTATGCCTTTAGCTAGTTAGTTGAGATTAAGAGCGATTTGCTCAATCATTATGTATTTGCACATACTACAAACATCCACTTCCTCCTCAGTGGCTGCTAATTAACCCTTGATGATATCACACGGGTGTGATCAGTCTTGGCTGTCCTCTGTAGTGAAAATCACAGTGGTGAATCAGCTGCTAAATTCAAATCTGCTTTTCTGTGAGGTCCTCCAAAAGACATCTTTCACTCTTGTCATAATCACAATATATTAGTATATATTATTTAAGGTTTCATACATGTAAAATATACATTAGTACCAGTAAAACAACCCTTCATACTTCCTAAAATACACAACTGTTCTTTGCGAAACTGACAATAATAATCATATTAAACAATCTGACAAGCTGTTTTATACATTATACAGTGTACACATTGTTCACAGTTTAAATCTGAAATTGGCCACATTTAAAAAAGCAATGTTTGAACCGCTATAAAAAAAATCTAATCTGAGTAAATAATCTGATTTAAGCAGTAAACCTTGCCCTGTGAGCGTACGAGTTAGCCATCATGTTAGTTAGTTAGTTATTTCAAGAGTGGCCAATAAATACCCCTAAAATCTATTTCACAACTTTTTTTTCTTTAGGACAGGTATTTAGAAATAAATATGTATTATAACATAGTATAAAGAACCCAGGAATGCATGGAAATGTCATAATTAAATACCAAAGAGACAGTTTGCAAAGCTGCAGTCAAGGACAAGGTCATTTTTAAGTGCCATGATTTAATCAAGTGGAGGAAGATTTCACTTCTCCTGTAAATTGTTTATTGTTATTGGAGTGTATTTTCCCATCCTGTGGTCTATATAGAAAAGCCACCTCTTTACACATAAATAAATGTGTTTGCATTCAGTAATTCCATATCATCTACATTTTAACAGCTCTGTGATACAAAGTCAACTTATCTGCATTCTGCCATGCTAAATGCCAGAAAGAATAGACTACAGGAAACAGCAAGCCAGGACAACAGGAAGTAGTAAGAGACCTCTCTTCCTTCAAGAACAGCTTCAGGTATATAGTTACTTACAGTAACACTGAAAAATAGATTCACCAATAATGTACATGTTCTCCATAAGGTAAACCCAACAATTGGCAACAACTCTACCATATAGAAGCTACCAGAACCTCTCATCTAGAGAACAGCACAGGACGAGATATATGAAGGTATTAAATGATGGATTGATGGCACTGGAATTTCCTTTTCTCTTAAAGCACACTCTGTATCCGGTCCTTTTACTTATGGTTGCTGATGTGCAGTGAGTGTGTGTTTCCTGTTGCAAGTAAAAATGGAGTTTTCCTTTCAGCAGTTCTGCTTTATCCTTTATACAAGATCAAGCCAAACTTATGTAGTCCCAATAGAGCTATTAGTCAATCTACTCGATGCAGTACACGAACGTCCATCTCTTTCAAACAGGACGCCTATAAACATGAATTCCATTAGTGTCAAAATGGATTAAATGCAACATTTTCACATCCCCTAACCTATTTTTTTGTAGTTGTCGATGAGCCACGTTTACGTAATCGGACACCTCAATGTGTTGTTGTCTGAGATTCCACATTGGAAGGTCATCTAAACGTGGGGGTCATTATGAAAACCAAGTAGTTTTAGGCAAGAAGTGCTGTGGTGCTAAAAACAGTGCTAAAGCTGCAGGGGTGGGTTTACATTTGTCGATTACATCATCCTCAAAGTCAGCAGTGACCAGCAGGGAGGAACAGTATCCCAAGCCAAAATGGCTTTTTAAAGGGATCGTTCATCCAAAAATAATTTTGTGACCATTTCCAAACCTGAATGACTTGGTACGATAGGACAAAATAGTTGGTTTTTGGTCTAAAGCTTTGGTACCCTCAATCCAAGAGTGTCACTGTTCTCCATATTTAGCCTAATGTAAGGCATCATAACCAGCTTTTAAAGCTCTTACTAAGCATTTTAGAAATGTCCATACAGGCATGCTTACAAACAGGTCTGTTGAGGCAAGCTGAAGCTAAATGCTCCTGGACAGTGGCCCTCCAGGACCATGTTTGGACACCACTCAGCATCTCAGCCTAATACATTACATGCATGGACCACTGACAAAAAGTCTGATGCACAAGTCACACAAAATAAGAAACACTGTGGGAGATTTTTAGTAATCAAACTGGATTTCATGCGACTGCCTTTCAAAGTTTAAGGCGATTTCCCATTCCAACTCATCAGCGCTGTTCAATGTGTTAAACTAAGACAAATGAACTCTATGAAGTGAAACCTCAGCTTCAGTGTTGCCCAAGTTTCTCGGCACTTTTAAACTTATTCGTTGAGTAAACGGTTTCATTATGGCGCATTTATTAGAGCACTAACTGGTGTATCTTTGCTGACTGGCAGCCTGTTGTAGATAAGTCCCTGTGCTGAAACGATTGAAATATCATCATGATATAGCCAATGCAATAAAATGGTCTTTAAATGACAGTAATATTAGTAATCAAAATAATTTCGGAGATAATGTATATAATAGAGCAAAATATTGTTATTGTGAGAGACCTTATAGTGAAGATATCCAATTTACTTGTGATTGGTTGCTGCTTAGATTAGTTAGTCTTGGGCAGTTCTTAGACAATGAAAGCTGGCATTCAGTCTATTCAGACCATTTCAATGTGGCAATGTCACTGGCCCATGAACATTTCCTGATTGTTGTCAAACTATTTTATAACTGCAACAAGAGGCAATTCAATCATATCTTACTGCCATAAGATTATTTATCAATAAGTAAACTATTTTGGATTCTCTAAAGCCATAGAAATTAAAAATGTAAAACAGGAAATAGGTCAGGAACATTGTTATTGTTTACATCCCTCAAAATGATCTATAGGTCTGACCATGTAAAACTGCAGTACAATCTGCTGAAAAGAACTTGTAAAACAGTCTTTAAATTCTCACAGTTTGTTTTCCACAAAGTCATGTGGGTTTGGAAGAACATTCCTATTTTGGGTGAGCTATTCCCTTGTGCTTTGTAACTGTAGGTGTTTTCTCCCCCAGTACAATCATTGCACAAGTGCGCTGAGGTTTGGGAAGCATCATACTCCAAATCCCCCAGAGGGAATCTGTCACCTTCTTAATAAACCCTCACAAGCCTGGTTTCCCTTAGGCAGCAGTGGTGCAAATTCAAGCCTGACTCCCGCAGGCCTCTCATGCATTATTCAGACTGAACTGTGATATCAGTAAACAAAGCTTAAAAACCATCTGCAACCACAGTAAGTCCAAATCAAACCATCGCTTCATTATTAAGGACTGATTGATTGTGAAAAAAAAGAAAAAAAAACAATGAAATGTGGGGAAACAAATGGAATGCAAAAAAATGTGAAAGATTAGAATTGCAGGGATATTGATGGTTTTTTGCAAATGGGACACTCAGAATGTTGGCTCTAAGCATGGTGTGAACATTTTCCCAATCATATGTTCATGTTTCCCATGGCACGTTTTTTTATTATAAAATGGAAATCCTGAATTGCAATTTTTAAGTGATTTTGGGAGAATTTTTTTATTGTTTTGTAGTTTTCTGCAGTTAAAAAAAAGTTGTTTGTAATCGGGTTCAGAAAATTATCATCAAGATTTGTATTTTCATGCATGCCTGTATTGTTATCAGCTTCCAGTTATAGAGAGTTATCATTCATATGCATCAACCAAAATTTTCATATCACTGTGTCTGTTAGCCAACCATTTTTTAAGAGACTTTAAATCTATTTCTCACAAAACTATTGAATACAAACATTTAAGCCTCTTAGAATGCTTTTTGTGGTACTTTTAAATTTTCTTTATCGTTACTGCTACTATAGCTAGCTCTCTGCAACCCTCACTTGATCTCCCACTGAATCTAAGCAGGGCTGCGCCCGGTCAGTACCTGGATGGGAGATCAAATGGGAAAGCTAGTTTGTTGTAAGTGGTTTTAGTGAGGCCAGCAGGGGGCACTCAACCTGCAGTTACTGTCGTAACGCTCCAGTATAGTGAAGGGGACTCTATACTGCTCAGTGAGCGCCGTCTTTTGGATAAGATGTTAAATCGGGGTCCTGACTCTCAGTGGTTGTTAAAAATCCCAGGATGTCCTTTGAAAAAGCATCTCGGCCAAATTTGCCCACTGGTCTTCGTCCATCATGGCCTCCTAATCATCCCCATATAATAATTGGCTTCATCCCTCTATCTACTCTCCACCAATCAGCTGGTGTGGGGTGTGCGGTCTGGCTCAATATGGCTGCCGTCACGTCATCCTGGTGGATGTTGCATAATGTTGGTGCATGAGGAGATTTCCCCCAATGTGTAAAACGCTTTGAGTGTCTAGAAAAGTGCTATATACTGTATATGTAAGGAATTAATTTAGTGAAACTTTACTAAAAAAACATTTATGTTGACTTTTCTTAAGTTAAAGTCAGTCAGCTTTACTTGCAATACCCTGCTATTTGACCAGGTTTACCTGGAGTAAAATGACAAAAAACATGGTTACTACACCAGATACACCAACAACAAATGGTCTCTGACAAGCAGAAACTAGCATGAAAAAAACACATGCTGGTCTGGGGAGCAAGAAAAAAACGTTTACTTAATGTGTGATGTTTGCCAGAAGATACTAAGAGCATAGTTATGAAAAGCAGGTCAATTTCTATCAAGTCAACAACTGATTTTTTCCTTAAGGAACTGAGTGGAGTGTGGGTAGCAGACACCAGATGGAGCTAAAAGTATATGAGGGATTGGTGACCACAGCCTAGAATGAGGGTAAACTCATTGACAGATCGTGGTGTTACATTTTAAGAAGCCTTTCTATGTAATAACCTTCACAATGAATGACACATTAAGACTAAATATATGTTGAATAAATGTGTTGATTTGAGATTGTAGTTTTTCTTTTACAGAAGTTCTGAAGTCTCCTGCTCATGGGTCTTCTCCTGATTTACAACAGTCGTTGTTTATGGTGCTGGTGCTCTTGACCTGAATGATTTTGATACCTCCTGGGCAGTGTTGGGAGAATGTCAATGCCCCTTTAAGAAGCCTTTCTGCCTGACGATGGATGTATCTCTCTCTCTCTCTCTCGCTCTCTCTCTCTCTGTCTCTTGTGGTTAAGAGCTTGGCATCAAGCAGAAAGGGCAACATTGGAATGAAATGAATGGTTAAAGGTGGATTTATGAAAGGTAGGCTTGGGAATGCGGAGGGCTCTTAAAAGACAATGCGGGGCGACATGTGGCCAATCTGGTTGAGGGTTGGCCTAGACTGAAGTAGGGTAGGGGTGAGGCAGAGAATTGTAATGCGAGTTGGCCAGCGGCCAGGGACGGACAACTCTCACCTCATCAATATTCAGGACACATTACTGTAGAAAGCACGAGAGAATGAGAGAGCAAAAAAGAAAGAGTGAATAGGAAATGGAGACAGAGGAGGGGGGAGCAGAAAGGGAGAGAGGTGAGCAGTGCACTAATGCAACAGAACAGCTCAACAATGAGGATGCCACTGTCAGAGGCTTTTGGGCCATTCGAGATAGAAAGGCCACTTGATTTTATTTATTTATTTTATTTTTATTTTTTTTACTTTCACCAGCCTTATATTTGGGTTTAATGTAGCTGTTATTTCTTGAAATCTCGTTTACAGTAATATACTGAACATCAGCAAGTATGCAGCTGTTCTACGAAAGTAAAAATAATTAAAATATTACAATATTAATACAATATTTATTACAATAGTATCAGATCAATTCCAAGAACCTTTTTGAAACTTATTATCATATTACTTATAAACAAAATCTCATTTCCTGAATATCAAAGTCATTCTTAGTTGCTTGCCTATTTGTAAAATGTCACTTGAATGGGATGAAAATGATGAATCTGATCATATAAAACATTTCTTTATCTATAGTGTAGACGTAATGTACATATTATTAAAGCTGTTAATTAATGTATTATTTACCATTTTCATTTATTTATAATTTTTTTAAACAGGAAAAGATTAAAAGTTAATCAAGCCTGACTCAGCACGAAGGCTGTTTTTCAGCAGGTTCCTGCTCTGCAGAACATAAAAATATGCAGACACCCTAAAAATCTCATCCATCAACACATGAGAACAGTACAATCACCAAACATACAAAATAAAGAGAAACAGGCTATCTCAGTGGCTCAGTGACCAAACAGGCAAACCGTAAGGCAAGGTGGACAAGATTATGGCATGAATATAAGTCTCAGAAACAGAAAGACAAATTTTCCCATTAACAAATAGCTTTTGTTTCAGCTTTTTATAGACATTTTCAACATAGTTACAATAATAAGTAAGGTGAGAGGCCAAACTGACTCCCAAATATTGATATGTAGATAAAATGGAAAGTTTTTGATTTGAGAAAGCGATGGGATTGGGAATCATTTTCGTCGAGGTGAGTAAAGTTAGTTTAATAGTCAAATGATTGTTTTGCAGGCTGCAGCCATCTATGTAAATGCTGAAGATCTGCATTTAGTTTAGTGTAATTGTGTCTGTACTTGATCCAGACACAATAAGTACAGTGTCATCAGAGTACAATAAAAATCTGAATGTTAAATTACCTGAGGGAGGTCATTGATTCTACTTTTTTTATTAGAAATTGACATTAAAATATATAATTATGGGTGACACAGTGGTGCAGGGGGTAGCACGATCGCCGCACAGTAATAAGGTCATTGGTTCGAGTCCCGGCTGGGTCAGTTGGCATTTCTGTGTGTAGTTAGCATGTTCTGCCCAAGTTCGTGTAGGTTTTCCTCTGGGTTATCTATAGTGTATTTGTGTGAAATGAGTGTGTATGGATGTTTCCCAGTGATGCGATGCAGCTGGAAAGGCATTTGCAGCGTAAAACATTTGCTGGATAAGTTGGCGGTTCATTCCACTGTGGCGAATTTAATAAAATGTACTAATTATATACATGCTGATAAAAAATGTTGGGGCTAGTATCATCTAGAAAAAGGAAATTGTCCCAAAAGAGCTAAAAACGAACAAACTTATTGCTGAGTCCTGCTCTACCCACTTCAACCCTACTGTAAGCCGAGAGGAGAGGAGAGCGAGTGATGAGGAGGACAAAACAGGGAGAGACAGAGAGGGAATGTGTGAGGGTTTCTGAGCTGAAAGGACAAGAGTGAGTAGGCGGAAAGGAGAGAGAAACAACAAAGACGAAACAAGCAAGAGGAAAGAATTCAGCAAGCGAGAGAAAGAATAGGAGGAGGAGAAGAGAGAAAGAGAGCACTTCAGGGAGGAAAAGATAAAGGAATTTCAGGCGAGAGAAAAGAAAGAGTGACAGACACACACACACACACAGACAGAGCCTGTAACTGTATGATACAGCACATTTCTAGAGGGACCTTCACGGATTTCTGCAACAGCGCAATGGGTTGCCGTCACTTCTAGAGGAATGGGGCATCATGGGTGTTTTCACAGCACTCGGCCCTGTCTTCTCTCATCAGATCACATGTTATTTTGCCTGAGATGGCCGTGCTAAATGGTCCTGCAGCACGGCAGATATGAAAGGTTTTTTGAGGTTGTGTGGGGTTCGTCAACGAGCTGTGCGCAGATGCTTCACACACAGAGCAATCACTGACCATCTGATGACCTTCTCGATTTGGTACACTTGATTCTGATTAACTTTGAAGCTGCTAAAGGAAGATTGTGATGGTCAAATATTATAATAATTCTTTGCATTCTTTCAGAAAACATTTGCATTCCCAAGTTGCCCTGAGAAAGGAGTTTTCAAACTTGGAAATTGTTAACCCTGGGTCATGCTAAACCCAGACTAAACATACTCTTTCTCCCCATTATCTGATTTGTATTTAACAATCAATTCAGGTTATTTTATATGCTGATGATTCAGACTTAATGTTCCTAAACCCTGGGTAGATTTGCATATTTACAGGATCAGCATAATTGAATGTGGTATGTGATCTGATTATATTAACAAAACTATATACCAGGGGTATCCAAACTGAGTGTCCTGCTGAGTTTAGCTCCAACTTGCTTCAACACACCTGACAGGAAGTTTCCAGTATATCTAGTAAAAGCTTGATTAGCCAGTTCAGGTGTGTTTGATTAGGGTTGGAGATAAACTCTTTAGGACACCGGCCCTCCAGGACAGAGTTTGGACACCCCAGCTTGATATTGTTAGCTGCTATCCTACTGCTGATAATACACAGGGTAACTTTAGGAAATGATGCAATTAAATAGAAAACCAGGTGCGACACAGGGCAACAAAATAGGATAATAGGGTATATGTACAGGGACTTTTAATTTCAGTCAGCCAGCCTGAGGGCTTTCTGTGAATTGTCATCCCATTTAAAATCGTTGTGTTTAAGATCTGATTTCTTTAAAAAACTGCATCTTCACTGCCTGGCTGGGATACAATATAAAGTGGGTATCAGACCAAAGAAGAAGCACTGTTTGTATTAAATTATATTTTTCTGTGCCAAGTCTTTAAAATGTGGAAATTAATTTTACCCCTGTATTTTCAATGGAGTTTCCGCGTTAGCCTGTTTCTAATGATGACGCTAACATTTAAACAATCTCTTGTTTCTTTTTACTCTTTAACAACCAAATGGATGCTAATTAACCGATTATATTTGAATGACACTACAACATCAATACTGTAAAAGGAACCTTATGAAATTGAATAAATTTACAAAGTTCATCATTGACTGAAAAACACTGGCTGTGAATATAGTCCATGGGGTTACAGAAGCAACATTCTTTTACATTCTTAGTAAAGTATAGTAAAGTAAATAGTAAAGTAACCAAGTAAAACTGCTTTGCAACATTGCCCAAAAAGTTGCACTTTGTATCATCAGCTTGCTTACCTGATTGTCTTTTCGAATAATAAAGGTAAGAACAAAATGCATTACTTTTTCACTCCCATTGACACATGCACTTTCTGTTATTACAGTGCTTGGAATGACCCTTGGTTAAGAGCTACAGTAGGTGGGAAGCTCATTTGTGTTCATATGCAAAACTTTTGCTTTTACTCTCATTTTTATAATTGAAATATTACATGGGTAGAAAAACTATATTGCTGTACATTTGCTATGGAAAAAAATAATAGATCTGTGAGAGAACTTGTAGAACTGTGTAGAATTTTTGCTACAAGTTCTTCACAAAAGCATTGGGATCATTTTCTGCTAGAACCATCAGCCATATATTGGATTTTTTCATTTTAATTTTCCTTTTTGTTGTTGTTGTTATTAATCTAGACACTAATTTACAACGGTATGGGATTGATACAAAGGGAAATAATAATGTTTGATTTCAGAGTGTCTGCAGGGTCTTAAAAAGTCTCAAAAGATTCATTTTAGGCCTTTAAAGTCTTAAATCTACTGAATATTGTGTTGTAGGTGTCAAATCTTTTTTTAACAGGTCTTAAATGTTTTTTGTTCATGTATAGCTACCCAATCTGGCCATTAACACCCATACAACCACCAACAACCCCAATCTCAGTTAAACTTTTTATTAAAAATAGTATTTAAATACTTTCCTTACAGTAACATTTAAAACTTAAAAGTTCTCAATTTATTTACTACTGTAAACACTGAACGGACATATTTTTTATTATTGAATTATTATTATTATTGTATTATTAAGTTATAATCACTTAAGTTAAGTTATAATAATATTTTTTGATACGTCAAGTTTAACATTTTTTCCAACTCTGATAGTCTAAAAAAACCTTAGCATTTAGCCCTGTATAAGTCTAAAATCTTATTCATAATGGTCTTAAAAATGTCTTAAAGCCTTAAATTTAACTTGGTGAAACCTGCAGAAACCCTAGATTTACTTGACCAATATCACTGAATACCCAACAAATGAGTTTTCAGTACTGTTTTGTAATGACGCAGTTATGCGTGTTAAATGTGATGCAATGTAACCTGTCAATGCCCATGGTGTGGTGAATATTGGCCATTTTTCTGCTAAACTGAGCTGACGTTTGCTCATTCGGTTGGAAAAATGACCATCTGTCAGACCCTCAACAGCACATACTAGGAGGTGTCTGTCTGTGTGTGTGTGTCTGTCTGTCTGTCTGTCTGTCTGTCTGTGTCTGTGTGCGCATGCCATAATTTGATGACATGGTGATCCTTAACCTCATGTAACCTCTTGTTTGTGTTTCAGTAATTAGGTCCAGTCAGTAAATGTACAGCCTTTGGCAAAGCCAGGGAATGAGGCAAATGTTTTGCTAGGCAAGAGAAATCTGTGAAGAAAGTGCGGACGGCGACAGAGGGTTAACAGAGGCCAGCTGATATGATAAGAGGAGAAATCAATGGAGTGGTCATCTACAATCAATATGAGCTATAAACAACAAGCAGAATAAAACCTGGTAAGTGCAGATATGAATCATTTGTTTCTTCCACAGCCAACAAGTCAATATGATAAAATTCCCACACATTAAACACTCTCTTTTCACATTACATTTATGTATTTTAATGCCTGATGATCAATCCATGAACAAGCTTGTCCAGCACTTAGAATCTTCATTTGTTGCGTAACAAAAGGTTAATGTGTTAATAAAAGAGTAAATGAGAAGGGTACACATGGCATGTGTGTCTTGAACTCTGGATAATTATGTTAGCCTCTTGTGGCTATAAAATTCATTATTTGTAATCTATCCAGTTGAGGTCTTCAACTACAGTACCTGTCTGTGTTGTTAACTCAATGAGCTGTCTTGTAATTGTCTAAAGTGTTATCAATGCTTCAACGCAACCTTTCATTAAGGGCGACGTGAAATTAAATTTACCCTCTTTTGTTTCTTTACAAGGAAACAGATTATGTTGGGGTGTTTGGATCAGCATGTTACTACATCTGTTGTCTGAGCTTGTTTTTGCAGACTTAACGTTCTGAATTGATGGTTGTTGCGTCACTGAGAAATGACGTGTTATTGTCTGTTTGTCAGCATCTGTCAGTATTTGAATTGGTCTTAAAGCACTAAACTCAATCCCTGCCCTATATAAGTGGTTTAAAATTTAATTTATGAAGGGCCATAACTGTTTAATTGTGCATTTATTTGTATCGTTTCCTGTTTTTACATTTTACTTTTGCCACTATAAATTGAATCTAATGTTCACTTAAAAATGCTTCGTTTGCCTTTGTGTTCTCTCCTCCATCAGGTTGGCGTTCGCATTTAATACTGGCATTATGACATGTTGCCATTAGACAGTGGCTGTTTCTCAATTCTAAGAATGCTGAGAACGTACTCGTGTTCTTGTGAAGACTTTGGAAGAACAAACTCAGGAGACGCATGCTCTGAGAAATGAGATGCTGCGTTCTTCCTTATGGTCACATGACCTTCACACATTTTTTTTTACAGAAAACTATATAAACGCTACAGCATTTATACAACAACTTATTGTTTTTCCCCTTTTCAATAAATATACCATGTACAAAAACCAAACAGATTTTAATACAAATGTCAGCAAATAAACACCCTTAATGTGTTTATGCCTTTATTAAGATTTTCATGTCAATGTTTACTTTCACAGTCTCATTTAGGGAAACTCCTGAGATAAATGAGTTATATCTCTGAACTTTAATAATAAATCTATATAAAATGATGCTTATTGTACTGTGGTCATCGGAGGATCCTCAATATCAAGAACACATCCTAGAGCTTTTATGTGTCCTCCTTTCTTGTGGTCTTGAGTTTTGGAATTGAACTTGGTTGATGATGATGATGTTACATGAGAACACAAGGACGCAAGATATCAAGATATTTTGAAGAACGCATAATGAGAAAACAGCCAATGTGTTCCAAATGAGACATATCGCCCTCCGAATGTCACTTTGAAGCAAAAACAAACATGGCTGCAATATTAAAGTGTTGGTCCAAATCAAAGTGCTCAGAACTGGCCACTTAAAGATTTTGAAGTGTACAACTGTTGGACACTTCTGGGATCTATGATCTTTTGCATAGTTTGCATAGAAGTTGTTTGGCATCGAAATGCCAACAGGAGGCTTGGAATTTGACTTTACCTAGTATTTTTTTATAGGCTACAAATAATTAATTAGTTGTGAATTAATGAATTATTCAAAAATAATTAATTCACCACCGCCTATGACGAAGATGTCATCGTCCATCTTCATGTTTCACATTAGGCATCGTACAATGCCAAAATGGTCGACATCACCTACTTTAAATGTCTCTGTACCATTGCTGTCAATGGAGGATGAGGGAGCTCTTGAATTTATTCTAAAATCTATAAACTTGTGTTCTAAAGTTAAACGAAGGCCTCCGGGGATTGGAACAGTGAGTAATCAATCCCAGAATTTTCATTTTAGGTTGAACTAACCCTTTAAGTTTCATTACAAGCTGTTAACACATTGGCAACAGATACATTAGTGAAACTCCACTCAAAAAATTAAAACTCAAATCAGTCACACTTATGTTATTCCAAAACTATTTGTCTTTATTTATCACTTTAATTAATAATATTTAGTCAAATCGTTACATAATTAGCATTTTTGGATGGTGTATATCTTTGATTTATTTATTTATTTATTTATTTATTTATTTATTTATTTTCAATTGAATCATGAAATCAAATTTGCGAGTAGCATTTCATGATAACTTGAATTGACCCTGTCTGTATATTCTGTTTGTCAGAATATCTTGAGGGGTTGGTCTGGCCTACATCAAAATAGCTGTTACACAGAACAAAGTCAAATGGATTATGATTGTCTAGACTTTGGTGTCTGTTCTTTGAACATGGCAACATAAAATCCACCACTCACACTCAAACAACTACTGTTTGTTCAAACTACTTATTTAAAGTGAGTTGAAACAACACAATTCTTAAGGTTTTTTGGGACAATTTATTAATTTTATGTTCAGTCCACTTCAATTTGTTAAAATGATTAAGTCGACATAATCGATTTGTGTCGGGACAACATAAAGGAATTGTGTGGAACCCAGCATGTTTGCACTGTTGTTTCATTATGAACGCAGCTACATAACCAGGTGGTTACTTCCCTATAACTAAAACACAAGCTTATTTATTATCCATCTCCTTTAACAGCCCAGAGAGACTTTCATACTTTAACAGCTCTGAGGGTTAAATTAGCCAGACTGTCCTCTTCAGCTCAGCGTTTCTGTTCGCTTCACTATATTTATGGGTCTCTCTCAGACTTTTTCAGACAGACCAATTACATAAGTGCCCTGTGTGTGGTGTAATTGAAATGTCCGGGAGTTGCTTCTGGAACGCCTCTGCAACAATGCAGCAGCAAAAACAAACACCTAAGTTAAAGGAATGGCTCACCCAAAAATCATTTAATTGCACTTAGTTGGTTCTAAACTTTTATGTATTTCTTTCTTCAGTTAAATGAGGTATTCTGAAGAATGTTGGCAACTAGAAGCCAAGGATATTCGTAATGAGAAAGAACATAAAAATACTACAGGATTGAAGTCAGTGGCTGTTTTTTTTCCTAACATTGCTCTTTCTTTGTGGAATAAGTGGAGGTTGAGTAAATGATAGTCATTTTTTGGTGAACTGTCTTTATAGTACTGAAAGTAATTTTTAGCGCCATATAATTGTGAAATCAATTTGTAGACAAGTAGTAATTGTGTGCTGTTTTTGAAGGGTAGCCAACTCTGCTGGCGTACCTCTCTGTGTCTGACCTAGTTTTGTCCATCCCAGCTAGCGGCGCAGATTGCAGCATCACTACAGTAGTGGCAGCCATCTCCCCATCTCATGTCTCCTCCCTTTAACCCGTCTCTTTTTCATTCTCTCTGTCGGTCGGTTCCCGCAGAGCTCCAGAATTGGGCAGCAGGATCAGTGAGGGTGGTGGCTGCATGCATTTACGTGCCAAATGTGTGGCAGGTGCAGCTTAATCAGAAAAAATGTTCAATATTCCCTAAAGCATTGCTGCATGCTTGCACCAGCCCGCAAGATCAACTCCTAAACGCTAATCCAGTAGTTAAGAGCTTATCAATGTCAATTGCTCATCCCAAAAAAACCTTAATGTGTTTAAAGGTATTGATTACCTGAAAATGACAACTTTAAATGTCCTTAAATGTAAATTCAAACCTATAATGAGTTTGTTTACTCTATGAATCACAATGCTACTTTTGTAAACATGAATAGGGGATCAGAGCTGTCAAAAGAAAACCCCTAAAAGGATTTAAGAATGTCTTCTTTTGTTGAATGATTGCTTTGTGTGAGGAGGAGAATGAATTTAAGTGGTTATTTATTATTAACCTTCTCTCCACTCAACTGACATCCAGTGGGACTGGATCATTGAGTTAGGGTAAAACTAGATCTGTTCAAGTCTGTTCAATCAATTGATGCACTCAGTTTAAAACAATGATTTGTTCACAGATTGGGCAACACTGTCCCTAGAAAGCAAATTTTGCAAGAATCAGCGAGTAATACAATCAATTAAACTAGCTATCTAGAAGACTGAAATAGTATTTTCTTGTAAAATCATGCTCCAATACTCTTTACACAAAATTAATTCATAAATTGGACTTTTACATTTATTATTAAGAATGTATAACTAGTACAATAAATTAAAAGTCAAATTATACATTTGAAAGTACAAAAATAGATTTGTTTTGGTCATTTTAGAGCTTGTTAACTACACTTCTAATTGACTTTTTATAAAATGGGCAGGATAATCAAACATTTATTTTCATAGAAAGTAGAAGATCTGACAAATTGAATTGACAAGAGCCTTCATTTGTTTTTAATTAATTCATTCATTCATTCATTTTGAAGTATAAAGAGATGAACTAAGGCCTGTTTACACTAACACTTTTCAGTTTTAAAATGCATTAGCTTTGCTATGGTTATGGCATCCATCCACAATACCCTGAGTTTTCGAGCCCTGAAAATAAAGCTTTTTGAAAACGCTAAAGAGGCCGTTTTCATTTGAAAACGCTGCTTTTCTGTGTCAGTGTGGGTGGGCGAAAACGGATCTGAAGTCTGATTGGGGCTTTTTACTCAATATTAAGTGCCCAAATTTCAATCTTGGACCCCTTCCTTAAGTTTGGACTTCACAAGTTTGATACAGAAAACAAACTCCCGAGGACATGTCGGGTAAAAACAGTGTAGGCTACTTTATAACGTCATTCACCCTGGCTATGTTGTTTCACTATCTTAACAATAAAATGAAAACATAAGGAACTGCCCATTTTCATTTTTATATTAACAGATAATAAAAATTTTAAGGCATTGTGTAGCTATCTTTATATGATCATCATCTTCACTGTATGCATGTTTATAACAAAACGAAGCCTATAACCATAGACTATAGAATACACAAGTCATGTCACTTGTATCTTTTTGAATGGGGAAAAGTGTTAGGGTCAATATGCTGAATAAATCCCGCATTCTAGTACAAAAGCCAATCATCAATCGATATGTACTGACAATACTTCGGGGGGAGGACCAGACGAGAGTTTCTGCAGATTTTGGATGTTTAGAAATGAAACTAAAGACACAGTTTTTGTTTAATTTTATTGGTAATTCTTAATATGAAATTTAATCGTAAGCTTGGCAAGCAATTTTGGATAATTTGATGTTTACTCATTCAGACAGATTGCCCGAGCATACTGCCCGAGAGGTGTTTCAAAGATGGCCGCTGAGTGAAATGCCTTGCCTCAAAGGGACTTTAGAATAACATAACTGCCTCCTTTCATTTTTTTTTTTTTTTAAAATACAAAACATATCTTTTCTTTTGCTGAATATAAGTTTTTATAATAAATAATGGCCATTAAAAAAGTATACCGTACAAGAAGTTTATAGGAATTAAAAGCAAGCAATCAGTCAATATGCAAAATCAGTGTACGTGGTTACATAAATTAATATAGCCTAACTTATCTTTGTGATCTGCCAAAACATGTTACCTGAGAACAAGTAATAGATTCAAAATACCATCAGATAGAGACAAGATTAATCAAACATCACTTTTAACAACTGTAGTGAAATCTAAAGGAAGATCCTTGATAAACTGTCCGACCTCCACTGCTCTCACCTGGGGAGGTGTGCTCAAAGCCCCCTGCTGACTGCCTGGAGCTCAGACGTGCGCATACTGTGGTCACGTGATGTGCGTTTTCAGGGGTGTAGTGTGGACGAAGAGCTGCTCAAAAGCGCCAGGTGAGACGTCAGTGTGGACGTAGATCACTTTCATTCTAAAACGCGGTTTTAAAACTAAAACGTATTAGTGTACACGAGGCCTTACACAAAGCCTGATACAAGTTTTGGAGATTCTATTTAATCTCGTAAAAATGTTCAGTAACATTCACAAGAGAATGCAAATAATATGCATTACTGCAAGGATAGCTTCACTGATATATAAACTGAGCTGTGGTTATTTTCCCATGTCACACCTGCTCAAACAGCAGAGATGTCCTTGATTTAACCCAGAGTCCAAACCTTCCCATCTGCCATGTGGTTTCTGGACCCGCAGCCCAGACTCTCCACAAGAGTGCAGATCACACCTCACTAAACTGAATATGGACAATAAATTAACAAACCACCAGAGCGGTCAGTGTGTGCTTGTGTGCATGCATACACTGACCAACCTGAAATAATAGTCATGCTGCCAGACGACATTGCTGCTGATAACAGCATGATCCACTTAGCATATGAAAATATTCTGACTCCTGAAAAGGACGGTTGGCATTTACTCGAACAAGTATCTTACATACGCAAACCTGATGGTGAAAATGTCAGTCTGGTGATATACATCCAGCGATGTGTGCAGATGCAGATAGCTGTGAGGCGCAGACAGCATAAAACACTGAACCGCCTTCAGCATTGAGAATAAAAGATAGATTAATTCCATGAGCTTGTGTCCGTGCGTTTTTTTGTGATTTCCAGCACACTACACACAGGAAGTTAGTCATCTGTTGCCATGGTGCATCAGGGAGTTCAAGACTGCAGTGCACACTGCATGCAATCTGGCCAACGAGACCAGAGAGAGACACTGTCTCACGGTCTTCAACCGGCTCAAACATGTTGAATCTGGCTTGTCTTACAACAATGTGCGGTTCTGGTAACTCCAGATCCAAGTTATAACCCCGGAAGTTCTTGAGATCTGATTAGGTGATAATGACTCTTCTAATTAAATCAAAGTGGACCCTAATGCTCACACCCCCCGTGGAGACCCTCTAACAAAGTATAATCTGAAACATAGTCTATCGCTACACACTCTAATGCAGTTCATGTTCAATTCATCTCATGAGTTCATTCATTGGCAATATTGATTAAATGACTTATATTATAATTATAAAGCATGCATCTCTGATCTGAAAGATGATACAATATGGCTGCTTCTTGCTGTGGTTAATTAATCACAATTAATTTTCTTCACATTAGCTGTTTTCATCCACCGATTTTTTTAATGCACATTTTGTAATATTGCAAATAAAAAACTGCTTATGGTAACATTAAAATAAAACTTATGAACACCACTGAGTAGAATAAGCTTTTGTCCAATGTTTAACCAATGAGAAGGCATTAATGCACAAACCCTTGGACCAACCAAATAGTAAAATATCTGAAATGTTGCTTTGGTCATACTAAATTCTCTTAGCGATCATCAGTGCATCATCAAAGTGGTTTATTATTATTACCTCCCAGAATTGTCTTGACGACTGCGCTCCTAAAGACCCGTTTCAAACTCCTCCAAAAACCTCCTGCATTAATTGCACTTCATTTTTGTCTTCTGAGGTGCTACTAATTTATTATATGAGCAATTCCATGCAAATGTCAACCACATCATGGAAAAATTACATTTTCACTATAATAGCGAAACCCTTTCTGTTTTTTTTTTTGTGTAGGCTTGTATTTTACAGTCCTGTAAAAATACTCAAAAATGGTTCTGTATTTAAACAATTATATTTAATTTACCAAAATCAGACCAGTGGCAAATTCACATCTGTCACATCTATAACGCAGAGGTGTCACACCCATAACAAAGCGTTTTCCTCATAAATGCAAAAAATGTCAAATTATATCTAATCAATCATGTTTATTCTATAGTGAGCCGACTCTTATCTTTTTAATTAGCATTATTTCTTTTGGGTTGTGCAGTTTAATTCACAGAACTTCTACAAAGTATGTTGTCTACTATAAACTCACAGACTTTTTTGGTCACATCCATAACGCATGTTTGTTTTCCACATTTAAAATATAAAAAAAACTTTACAGATTAATATATTTCTGATCCCATAACTCTGTGGTTTGTTCTTTTGGAAAATACAAACAGATGTTTCAATATAATGTAACATGTACTTTCTCTGTATGTTTTGAGTTTTTCTAAAAATGGAACATCCATAACAATAGAATTGCTCATTAAAGAAAAAAAATACCACATTGGCTTTCCCTGCTGCGTCAAAATCCATTTGCCTTTTTGATATTTTGGTTCAGTTTATAAGAAAGCAACATTTTTTTTCATTTTTTTTCTTTGTTTTTTAGTTAACGGGGTATTACTCTAATTTGCATCTTTGGATGGAAACATAGCTAAGAACAACAAGAACTTCTCATATTATGATCTTGGCATTTCTATCCTTCCTCATGGTCATTCAAAAAGAAATGTTGTCTCAAGCAAGCCCATCCTCCTCAATTCTGAAATTATGTGATTAATAGCAGATAACTGATGCGAGTAGCAGGCGGTTGTCTGACAGGAGTAGCACACACATCACTGCATGGTCTGTAGACTGAATCTGATTTAACAAATGTTCAATGGGTGGTCTTAATTGCCATGGTAAACCGAATTATTCTGGGCTGGAAAGAAAACACTGATTCTGTCTAATGGTGGGGATCCACTATCAGTAGAAAAGTAGTATTCTTAGGTAGCAATTTAAACATAAAAGCAATGCAGGATAAAGGGAATGCTAATGTTAACAAATTTATTCTAAGTTAACAAATAATTCTGAGTATTCATAAGCTGATATTAATATTGTGCCTTTTTAGACCCTGAGTTAACATCCCTTATTAGTAAGTTTTTTTTCTGAATTGAAAACAATGAAATGACCTCTTCTTCATCCCAACTTGTGTCCTTTCTGTCACTCTTTTACATTATTCTCTGAAACACTGAAAAGACTTGACCTGTTCCAGACCAGAATAACTTTTTTATTATTATTATTATCTCAAAAGAATATATACTGATGAATGTTGGAAACCAGTAGCCATTGACATCCATAGTAGGAAAGCAAATACTATGAAAGTCAACTTCCAACATTGTTTAATATGTCTTCAAATATGAACAAGCCAAGTAAGTAAATGATGACAGAATTTTTATTTTGGAGTGAACTGTCCCTTTAAGCACAGTTTGAAAAGCCTTAAAATATATATTTTATTAAATTATTTCTTGTTCTTTTATTTACAGATAGATTGCTAGTGGCATCACAAATCTATGACCTGAGAATTAACTTAAGTTTCACAAAAAAAAGTGCTCTTAGAATTTGAAAGAACGTTGGATTTTGTAGCTGTGTTCACTTCACAAGTTTAAAGTCAAGTTTGGAGTTTTGGAGTTTTATTTTTTTTAATTATTAAATTTATTTAATAATTTAATTATCCGTCTTTCGGATGAGACGTTAAACCGAGGTCCCGACTCTCTGTGGTCGTTAAAAATCCCAGGATCTCCTTCAAAAAAAAGAGTAGGGGTTTAACACCGGCATCCTGGCTAAATTTGCCCACTGGCCTCTGTCCATCATGGCATCCTAACCAACCCCATGTCGTAATTGGTTTCATTACTCTGTCTCCTTTCCACCAATCAGCTGGTGTGTGATGTGTGGTCTGGGGCAATATGAGTGCCTTCACTTCATCCAGGTGTATGCTGCACACTGGTAGTGGATAAGGAGATTCCCCCCAATGTGTAAAGCGCTTTGAGTGTCCAGAAAAGTGCTATATAAATGTAAGGAATTATTATTATTATTATTATTATTATTATTATCATTAATTTAAATTAAATTATTCTGATCATGAAGGCAGCATTTATTAAATGCAAATTTTTTTTATTAATTATTTATTTGTTACTTATTGTAGTTGCAAATGAAATTATTAGTCATTATTGCTTTTATTACTATTACTAGGGATGCTCCAATCGATTGGCTGACGAACGGTATCGGCTGATAAACACATTTCATGACTTGATTGTTACTCTCATGAACCAATCGCAGGTGTTTGTTTCTGAGTTTACAAGCAGAGGAAGACGCACAAGCGCTCACGTATATTATACATAGCCTAAGCTGAAATAAAATAATTGAATTGTTTTCTGTAAAGCTGCTTCTGGCCATGACATGTTCATACCTACATGGTTGTAAGGAACATGTTTAAGGAATTATATGCAGCATACTTAATTTATTCCTTTCAGACTTTGAGGAAAAAATGTGCTTAATGCATTATAAAGCTTAAAAGCATCAGAATCTGAATTCTGTATCGGCCGATCACCATGAAAGAAAATTGGTATTACATATCGGCTGCAAAAATCCTGATTGGAGCATCCTTTAACTATTAACTACAAGGTACTGATATCATACTACTTTTTTTCTGTTGTCCCACTGAGGCTACACCAACAAGACATTTGTACTCTGTGACCATGTTATTAATACAGTTAGTACCTTAACTAAAATCTAAAAAACAATTTGTCTGAAATTTGTCTGGAAATTTAATAAATAATATTATTAGTTCTCGTTAATTTCCGGCTGCAACTGTATCCGTTCTAGCAGCAACCTTAAAGTAGGCTACTTTGAATTAATCTGTTAATTTAACCTGACTGTCTGATAATTCTATAGTTATGATATTATGATGTTATGATAACAACTACTAATATAAACAAATGAGCCAATGTTGTAGTTTTCAACAACTATAAGGTATATTATACTACAATACACCACATTGTGCTGTAAACCGAAGCAGGCTACAGTATGTAACAGATTATCAGTTCTCTATAGTTAATACAGCAGTATGCTGTAGCATTCATAAACAAAATGTTGGAAATACTTTGATAATATAACACACTTTACATTAATATAGTTTAAAACACTAATGGCTATAAATTACTAAAGTAATAACAGTTAGCCATTCGGGTTTACCCACACATAACGTTATTTCAGAATAACGTTACCAACCGACATTTAAATATCAATGAAACAAACTTTTCTAGAGCAACATCTTTTCCCGCGATAAAACCAAGCCTAAAAACCAACCGCAAATGTAATTTCTTCATCACCAATCAATGTTTTTACAATAAAAACCCACATTATCCATACCAAGGCGACAGTGCTGAAGACAGGCATGTTCAGCAGAGATGGGCGTGGGGGAGGAAGTGAGAAAGATGCAGACGTTCATTTAGACCGTTACGCCTCAGCCGTTACAGTCAAGGATTTCCGAAAGCACAACGTTCATAAAGGGTATTTTCAAAAAGAGAGACAGTACTTACGAAGCGAACAATGGGCGCGGATGATGAGCGCGTGGCCGAGCAACAGCCAGCCGTGATGCTGTGTGTCTGTGTGTGAGGAAGAGAGAGAGAGAGACGGGGAGGGCGGGGGAGCAAGGTGTGTCCGCTGCCTCGAAAATGCAGAATTAAGTCTATACATTCTCATTTAAAATAGTGAAAAGGGAGAAATAGCCTTTATGTAGTTTAATGGTGCTACATAAACTGAAGAGATGAAATACTGCATGAGAAAGCGCATTAAATTAGTTGTTTCTGTTTTTCATTTGGAAATGTGAAGTCTTATTTTAAGTGTATGTATTAGCACATTTATAAAAATATTTGTCCTCCTTCATTAAGACTGTACTTGCGAAATCGCCCAGACAAAAGCACCATGTGGTGTTACAAAGGTCATGTTCGATAAACCACGCTCACGGGGAGGAAAGAAACGGGGAATCTCTCAAAAAGACGTGCTGTAAACTCAGTTTAGTAGGCTAAATGCACATATAAAGAGCAACCTTGCAGATTCAGTGGCGATTTGTGTAACCATGACAAACATTCACATGCAACATCAGCACCATTTTCAGAGGAGAGCAAACTACGAAAATCCCTTTACACCGGAGGACCAGTGACACGTCCGCTTACCGCTTTTAGACCGATTAGGCTTTAGAGCAAAAGACAGCAAAACAAAAATATAGATTTTTAATATGTTATACCTGCAATATAGGCTACCTTTGTTTAAAAATGACACCTTTCATACAGACTGACTTAACACACCGGCGTGAGCCACATTATGCTCCACACTTCTAGGTTTTTCCACACCGGCAAACCGCGTGCACGTGAAGCATCGCATGCGTTCCTCGCCCACACCTCTTCGAGATTCATGCATTTAATGCATGCCATGCAAAGAAGGACAAAACAAAGAAAAAAAAGACGCAATGCAATATTATTTCATTTGAATTAAATGTGTATCGTTAATATAGTGTATCCTTGGAGATAAGTACCGGTTCATGCAAATGCATAAAGAAATCCAGCAGATTCAGGTGCACTTTCTTATCGATGCTATCTCAGTGAAATGACATGCATTTTTTTTCTTTTCCCCCATTAATCTATAAAGAAAATCAGGCCCATTATGTCTCAGTCACACACCCAACAGTCGGATTTACTAACATCCTAAGACTTATACAGTGATTGTAAGTGTAAAAACTGTGCCGATGCTTAAAGGCATAGCTTATTGTATGATTAATGACGAATCGCTGTTAGATGTTGATCTTTAAGATTGTAAACCGGTTTGACTTACCTCTGTAGCACTCTGAGTTATTGTCTGTCCAACTGCAGCAGTCAGCCAGTGAGCAAACCCTGACAGTTCCTTCAGTGTCCTGCGAAGGGAGGATGGCGCTAGAGAGCGAGAGCGAGAATGATGTCAGGATGAAGCAGAACATGTGCGCTACTGAACTGACATTTCACTGATATTATTCACACACAGCTAATGTTTTCGTTGCGGTCAGTATTAGATTAGCAGTATGTTTTCATTTATGGCAGCCACCTACAAAAAAGCAAGTGTTTCAAACCTTTAAACTTTTGAGAATGTTTCTATGAATTTAAAATGACTCCTTGCAAAAATCAAGCATTTTTTTTCACAGTAAAATTTAGAAGACATCTTGGTTGCACCGACTTCACTTTGTATAACCACAAGTTTACTACAATTACTTTGATAAAACTATGGTATGATTTACCAATAGTTAGTTTGGGGTTTTCATGGTCAACTATAGCCTAATCCTAAATGGTTTTGCAACACCAACCATGGTATTTGTAGTAAAACTGTGGATATATACCAATGGAAGATGCACCGAAGGTTATAAAAAATTGTACTATTTAAAAATAATGTAAAAAAAATTATATAAAAAGGGCCTATACTGTGTATGTGAACAGCATCTTCATTGACTACCTCAGCAACCTTAATATATGGAAAAATCCCTTATGTAGGCTGTAAGTTTTTGCTGTTATTATACTGTGCACATTTACACTTGTCAGATTTGGAATGCTGTCCCGGGAGAAAACCCTAAGCTCGAAGATAATTGAGCCCAGGGTTCCCATCTGGTCGATTGAGCATGTAAGGGCAGTACGAGATCAAGTAGTTCTCAAGAGCTCCCCGTGGTAAAGGAAGAAAGGGGGAGATGGGGTGGATGGGGGTTTATTTGGAAAACGAAGATAAGGGACTAATTTTAGCCAGGTTACTTGTAGTGAGTTTGGATTAATCTAATTGGCTTACTAATAATTGTAGATGAGAGACCACATGCTCCTCTCGAAATTATTTTGTGAAACTTCTCTTAATTCAATTCAATTCAGCTTTATTTGTATAGTGCTTTTACAATGTAGCTTGTGTCAAAGCCAATGACTGTAAAAGGTCAAAGCAGCTTCACATAAATGGTCATAGTAACTGGATCAGGGTAGTTCAGTTTTTAGTGTTTAAGTTCAGTTCAGTTCAGTTTAGCTCAGTTAAGTGTGTTTAAATCATTATTGAGAGTCCAAACACTGAAGAGCAAATTCATCGATGAGTAGCTTTTCAGATCCTGAACCATGCAAGCCAGTGATGACAGCGGAGAGGGAAAAAAAACTTTACCAATAGGAGAGTGAAGAAAAAAAACCTTGAGAGAACCAGACTCTGTTCGGCACGACCATTCTAATTTCTCCACTGGCCAAAAGTCTTGTGCAGAGCTGCAGTCTGTAGAGTTAATGAATTAGCTGTCATTTAATCTTTGTGCTCACAAAAAAACAAACCAAATGAGTTTTGGGCTGCTTTCAGACACTCTGGTGTGGTTCAATTAAAATATCAATGCAACACAGACTAGAAACGTCTACTGTAAATCAGGAGTGCCTAAACTCAGTTTAGATTTAAGATATAAGATGGCCATACAAGCATATTTGCTAAACAATCTTACTTTATTAAGATCAAATGCCATCGGCACAATAGTTTTAGCTGGGTGTTCCTGAGTGTCTATTAAAAACAAAAGGAGACAGGATTTGTTTTGTTGCAGCCCCTCGTCTGTGGAATGGTTTGCCTTTGTATTTCAGGTCAAAGTCTTCCCTTGTTGTTTTTTTTAATATCGCTTTAACTTATCTTACATTTGATTGTATTTCATTTTGTTTACATATGCAAGTATAGATTTTGTGTGTTTTTTGATTTGTTAAGCACTTTAATAAACATTTGTTGCTATTAAATGTGCTATATAAAACAAACAAACAAACAAAAACCCATCTCAAATTAAATTTGTATTTAAATTAAGTTTATAGTTGACTAAAAAGTTCTAACATTATTTCTTCAGTAAGTGATAGCATAATGCAAAAAAAATTTATATTTACCCACAGCGTTTGTTTATAAAAAGCGTGCTTTCTATAATCACACAGCATATTTCTTCAGCATAATCTTAAACAAACATTCATAGGATAACACACTCAAGCACAAACACTGCACCATCAGCTTCACCAAATTCATCCATATTCCCTAGAGTTACATACCAAGCCAAGTCTGTCACCTGCACACCTTCACATGAACAGTAAAGTGTCCCTGTGTCCTTTCACCGCAGCACGACCTGGTATTTTCCCCCAAAAGAAAGTCAAATTTCCTAAATGTATTTTCTTCTCCTTATTGTGGATATCTTGTGATATCTCGCATGCAAAACACTGCAGTAGGATTTGTAGAATGTTGAATGATGAAGAGAGATGCTGCTCCTGATGCTCTCAGTGTCCTTGCTGTGTGATATGATCTTCTGCAAGCCAATCGTGTGCTTGGTTGAGGTTGGCTTTGGGTGGGAGTTGCTCAGCAACCTGCCCGCTTGTGAATGAGTAGGCAGTTTTCTTAGATTTTGTTCTGCTGTGTCTGTGAGAGAGAAAGCTAATGGCCTGCTAATGTATGTTGCAGCTGTTTTTTTTTTTATGTTGTAATTTGAAACTTTCCCGTATGTATTTTTTTACACATCAGCCTTTAATGATCTAAATGATGATACTGTTAAATTGGTTCTTACAGGAGAAAAGCTCTGGCTGTTACAAACACGTTTGGCCACTAGGTGGCGTCTCAGACCTGTCACTGTGACTGGTCTCCCTCAGGAAGGAGGTAACAGATTTTTCTGTCAGTAAAGGGACAGTTCACTATGGAGTCATATCAGTCTTAATAATAATACATTTGCATTCATAAATTTAATAAATGCACAGCACAATTTTCAAACTCAAAACACAATTCATAAATCCACAACTCCAATTCATCAATTCAAAAAACAATTCATTAATTTAAAAGTAAAAAGCAAAAATATTTCCCAAATGCGCACACATATGCAGCAACCTACATACATTTTAAATGTTTACACAATTATGTTTATATGAAGTTCTTTGTTAACTTTCTTCATGCATATATGAATTATGTTATATGTTTTTATAAACCATTGAATGTGCATTTGAAAATGCTCACACGAGCATGGAGTCCTTTGAATTTGTGTGCACATTTTTAAGACATTTCTGGTAGGACATGATTCGTACACATCTTTTTTGGAGGATATTCTGTTTAGCCAATCGTGGTGAGTTTTTTTAATCAACCAATCCAAACACTCCTTACTGAACAAACTCAAGAAGCTCCACCATGTAATTATTATTTTATATAAAATGAAATGAATTATTTTAGCAGTGTTATTTGTAGCTGACGCTGATCCGTCAGCTTGTATTTTTTTGGTTGTTGATTGTTTTTGTATTTCATTATTTAAAAGCGTATTTGGTTTATGTTTACTTTATAAATTTCCTTTGTTTCCAGTTGGCTTGAGTCGGAGGTCACATGATCTTTCTTGATTGATGTAAGGTGCAAGAGTTTGTATGGACAGGATAGTGAGATCTCAATGCAGGCACATGTTGGGTGCTACTGCTTATTCTACTGCTGGTTATGAGGCCAACACGGAAAATGAAACCTTGTATGTTATTTGTTTATTTTGATGTCCTTTTGATTGGGTTTGTGTAAAAGATTTGGGTTGTTTGTTTCTTTTTCCTTTAGTTTTCATGGTGTTCAATAAATGAAACGCATCAATATTTGGAAGCATGGACTGTTTTAATAACCGGCGGGTAGCTACATTATTAGACAATTGTCTAAAATTAAATGAGCCGAGTAATGTTATGTATCAGTTGTGTTGAGTACGGTGATCTTATGACATTCGCCAACTGATGAATTCAACACATTTAGTAGCAAATCTAACTGAACGAATCATTGATTCGAATTAATTGGTTAAATAAACGACTCTATTAGTAATACGATCATTTGCTGCCAACTGCTGGCATTTTCAATAAATCCTCATCTGTGATCAGAATGTGATGTTTGAATTGAACACAATGAAATTTTGCTGCTTTATGTAAATGCCTTTATTATCTAATTCATTTTTAGATGCAGATTAGCATTAGATTAGATGCTTTACCGCTTATGCAGCACAATAATGCTATAGAAACCACTTGTTATCAGCCTATACTGATTAAATTGCTAAATTTATCTTTAAATATATCATTCTTCTCAGAGTCATGAGGGAAAAAATGTAAACTCTTAATTGAATAATCAATTATGGTTACAGTATATTACACACAATATTGGAAAAATCTTATACTGCAAAATTTTTATTTTGTAAAATAAAATATGGAAACACAGGATAGTTTCACAGGATAGTTTTGTAAATCGTCAATAGCATATTTGATGGTTTCTCTGGGGACTCTAACAGAGTATTCAGGTAAAGAAAATAAAAAATCACAATGCAAAAAAATAAAATAAAATAAAAAATGCTTTTCTTACTTTGTCTCATTTCTTGTCCAAATATAATAAAAAATATATCTTAGACCAAGTAAAATTATTGTTTTGTTTTACAACTTAACCTAGTCAAGTTACCTTGTTGCATTTACTCAGTTAAGATGTATTGACTTACGGTAATTCTCTATGTTTCCCCAACTTAAATATAGTTAAATAATTGACCCAACTACAAAGTTTAGTTTTAATAGGTTAACTTACAATATCAAGTTAGCAGAACATCAAATTCACTCAACTTAATCTAGCAAATTTTCTCAATTAGAGACAGAACAGACAACAAAATAAATTACACATTTTATTAAAGGTCTTTACTCCTAATTTAGCAATTAAACACAATGCACATTTAATTGTCTTTACAAAGCATTTTTCTTGTAAATTATTTTTTTTACAAAGTAATTGTAAAGTAAAAGTAATCTCAAAAAAATGGAAAACTCAAAAATTCACAGCTAACACAGATTTTTGAAAAACTAATGGATGAATAAATGAAGAATGTTCTCCTGATGTTTTCACCTTCAGAAGAAGTAAGTTAAAAAATTCTAAAGGTTTTCAAGAAGAATCAAGAATTTTTCCTTAAAACAAACAAATAATCTGCCAGTGGCAGGCCCGGATTGGCTAAACGAGAGGACCGGGAGAATTCCCGTTGGACCGGTCTGGTTTTTGACCGGGTGGTCCAGTGTCCCTTGCTGCTTGCACTCTCATAGGTCACACTTATTTATTTTTTTATTTATTTATTTATTTGACCATAGCCTTACTCTTTTTATTCATTATTTTGCAGCAGCTCCATTCTTTTTTAAATGTATTTTCTCGCAGCTCCGTGAGCAAAATGCAGCCTGCAGGTTAATGATGACATATTTATCATTCGACCTCAAACAGCAGCACCTTACTGAATATAAGAATTTGAATATCTAATATGAATGAAAATTACACCTGTTCAATGAAAATCAGATGATCCACTACATTGATAAATCTGACTTAACTTTATCAAAAATCTAAAAAGAGGAGAAAAAGTTTAAGCCATCAATAGAAAGTAATACTGTGGTTAATAGAGTCTTGCGGATAACAGTGGTCAGCACATTGCGTTACGACACCGCAGCTGACCCGAGTTCGAGCCTCTCCTGAGCAGTTGTGTTAAGACAAATGATACTGTTTGGGTTACTTATATAGATGTACATATTTTATTTTATATTTTTGTGTGACCACCATTACAAAGGACTGGATATTATCTATAAAGAATTTTGCACAGAATATATGTTCAGATATTGCAGGAAAGGACATTGTGATGTTTTAAAGAATAATGTTGGAGATTTAGCTATCCTTTAATGTTCTCATATTTATGGAAAACATTTGAAGTTCTAAAGCAGCTGTTTCCTTGAAACATGTGATAGTGTCATTAGAAACTGATTTGGAAATGACTTTATTTTAACTTAGTCAGTCGTGAACTGATGGGCCGGTCTAAGGCTTGAAACTCCAGAGCTGAAAAAGGAGTCCCACTCCAGCCCTGGCCAGTGGGGTAAGCAAAATAATCTTGTTCTATATTTTTGGACTACAAATAAGTCAAAATTTGGATGAATTACTTAAATTCCGGATAAATATAGTGGTTAAATACAGTTCTGTAGCTCCTGCTCAGCTGTAATTCAGACACTACATTGCATATCTTTGCGATGTGACTATTGCGGATGCACACATTGCGATATCGATGCTAAAATGATATATTGTGCTGCCCTATTTGACAGTGTTAAGACAAAATGAATATAACATTGTAAGTACAATAGTTATTACAAAGGTATCCTGGCAACGAGACAGGAAGAAGCAGTTTATTTCTGGCTGTACATATATTTAGCACAAAAAAAAAACTTCACAGTAATCCAGCAGCTTTGGCTGAGACTGAGACGAAACCCTTCTGGTACTGCTGCTGACAGATTGTGCGTTTCTTTGTCTGTCTTTCCTCTCCATGTGTCTGTAACACAATAACCTGCTCTTTCTCAATCCTCAAGGACACAGCTGAGGCTAATGTGCTATTTTTGAGTCGTTGTGTTGAAAAATCAAAGGAGATGCTTGTGTCCCAAGGCCCAACAATAAGAGAGACAGATGACAGCATCTCTGTTGCCATGAACCACAAGGACACACAATGAAAATACAATAGGCTTTGAATGGAGAGCTGCTCTGATTTGTAAGTTAACACTCGTCAGCTGCGAACACACACTTGTCTATTACTAATCCATGAGGATGAGCTGTCTGTAACCTTACTGAGGGTTGTGGATCATTTCTATAGTTTCTCTGGAATACCCGATTTTGATTGGTCAGTCCCACCATCAAGGGCTGAGATATATTTAATATTGGTGTTACTTGTGTTTCACTTTTATCACAATTGTGGAACATATTTATTTTTGAACAGTTCATACAGATACAGCTGAATTCAGAATTATTAGCCCCCCTTTAATTTTTTATTTTACTTTTTAAAAATAACTATTTTAAAAAAATATTACAAGGACATTTTCACAGTAGGTCTGATAATATTTTTTTTATTCTGGAGAAAGTCTTATTTGTTTAATTTCAGCTAGAATAAAAGCGGTTTTTAATTTTTTAGAAAACATTTTAAGGTCAAAATTTTTAGCCCCTTTTAAGCTATTCCATCATATAAACCATTGTTATACAATAACTTGCCTAATTACCCTAACCTGCCTAGTTAACCTAATTAACCTAGTTAAGCCTTTAAATGTACCTTTCAGCTGTATAGAAGTGTTTTGAAAAATATCTAGTCAAATATTATTTACTGTCATCATGGCAAAGAGAAAATAAAACAGTTACTAGAAATGAGTTATTAAAACTAATATGATTAGAAATGTGTTGAAAAAAATCTTCTTTGTTAAACAGTTTTTAGTACAGAATTAAAAAAAAAATCTGTAAAAAAGTAAAATTATTAATACAAGCAATACAATCTAATTTTTTTTCACCCCATAAGAGGGCTATTTTGTTTGTCTTAAGGAAAAACTTAATTGTGACTTGTTTTTTTTTATTACTTGTCTAGACAAATGCTGCTTAATTTAAGAATTTGTTTACATTTTGACTAGAAACATCTAATCTAAAAAAAATCTAAAATAATAAAATATTTTTGCAGTGTATTAAAGGAATACTTCACCCAGAAATCAAAATTTACTCACACGTGTAGTTTTAAATTTAATGAGTTTCTTTCCTCTATTGAACACTAAAAATATTTTGAAGAATTCTGAAAACTTGTAACCATTGACTTCCATAGTAGGAAAAACAAACACAGTATAAGTCAATGGTTACAGGTTTTCAGCTCTCTTCCAAATGTCTTCTTTTGTGTTCAGCGGAAGAAAGAAAGTTACATTTGTTTTAAACAAGTGAAGGGTGGATAAATAATCAAAGAAAATTCATTTTAGAGTGAAATATTCCTTTAAGCTACGTATTTCTTCAAAAAGGAGTTGAAATAATCAGAACAAATTGGTTTCACGGTTAAAAAATTAAGTTTAATGAGCCATTTACAATAGAATTTTTACTTTTAGAAACATAACTGTTGCATTCTAATTAAATGCATGTGTAATCTACTGGTTCGATTGCACCCAACCTCGTCTGAGCTGGGATCGGCAATTCTTTGTATGGGTGTCAGTTGCTGTAACAAGGAAGCTAAAGACCATGGCCCATAACGTCTGTCACTATATACCTTTAGAGGTCTGAGGAGTGAGGGTTACCTGCACAGCACTTTGCTAGTTGGCCTCCATCACACTCACCTACCCTAAACCTCACTCCTATCTCAGGCGAGCCCCACACGTGTAACCCACCGGTCCAACTGCACCCAACCGGTGATTTTTGTATGGGAGTTGGTTGCTCTAACAAGGACTATAAAGACCATGGCCTCTAGTGTCTTTTGCTAGAGCACTTTTAGAGGTCAGAGGAGTGAGGTTTACCTGCATAGCATTTCCTTAGCTGGCCTCTGTTACACGTATATCTATTCCTTGCTGCTGATTGGTGAATAGCAATGCTTTAATAACTGAAGCACAGTCAAGACTACCGTTGCACAATAACAGCAAGCAAAATGTGGATTGGGTATTTCTGCGGAAAAAAAGAGAGTTTGTAGTTCATTTAATAAAGTACAGGTGATCTTGTGTGCTTCATTAAAAAAAGAGATGACAACAGTTTAAGTCTCTTTTTTTATTTGAGCTCCATCAGAAGAGTCTGCTTACACTTATTATTTTCTTGTTGTTTTTGTTGTTTGCTGTCACACTCATGAATTATTTCTCCAGGTTGAAGATTTCAGAGCTAATATACATCAATAATCACATCAGGGTACCATATTACATTATTAATGCTGCATTCATGCTGTACACTCTTTATTTAAAAGGTTTTACTGAATGACTTTAGCTGAAATCAAACTAATGTTTTACACATGTACAGTAATGGTAATTTCCTCCCATTATTCATCTTATGCTCTCATCTCACTCTTGATACAAAGTGTTTTCTTTTCCAGCTGTTGCTGTAATGCATTTGTATGGAAATCCCCACATTCAGAGCTATCTGGCTGCAGCTGTATTAAAGCAGAGGTAAGGAAATGTACATTTGAGATTGTTCACCCCAAAACAAAAATGTATTACCCATTTACTCTTTTTTTTCTGTTGAAAACACAAGAAGATGTTTTGAAGAATGTCAGAAACCATCGACTTCCATAGTAGGAAAACAAATTTTATGGCAGTCATTTAAAAAAAAAAAAATTTTTCTTTTGTGTTTAACAGAACAAACACTCTTAGAAATAAAGGTAGAAACGATGTCAGTGTACCTAAAAAGTCTATATTAATATTTTAGAGGTATTTGTAATGTCCTTAAATGTATATATAAGTACTTAAAATGACTAAATTGTACATTTTGAAAAAGTACCACCCTAGTGACAGCTTTTGTACCTTCATTTTTTGAGAGTGAAGAAATTCAAACATGTTTGTGACAAGTAAATGGTGTTTAATAGATGACAGAATTAGCAGTTTTGGGTGAACTAACCCTTTATTACCAGTTCTATTCCATTCAAGACTTTTGTGAAGGTTGACCCAGGTAAATTTAACTAAATTAAGTAAACATGAACTGAAATGTACTGTATGTATCATGTAAGTAAATTTATTCACTTGTACATTCTTTGGAAAAGGTTTGCTAAAAGGTATCAGATTGTTTCTTTTAGCATTTTATAAAATCTGTTCAACACCATGTTAAAAAAATGAAACCAGAAAAAAGCTCATCAGGAAAAGTAGTTCAAGGGCACTGGAGAGCGGGGAGCTGGGCTGAAGCACTTGATAAATGGAGAAAAAAGGGCCATATTACTACCTGCGATGGAAAAAGAGAAACGTAAGAAGACAATCAGATCTTTTTTAAACATTTCCTTTTGTATTTGTATTCAGTTGTAATGCGACATTGTCATTGAATTGATGATGCACAACCAGCACTAACCTTATGTGTTTACCCAGCCATGATGTGTTTAACAAATGCTGTTGGAGAAAAAGATAAAAAGACTAAGATTATCATCTACCCAAAAATAAGGTCAGCAGTAACTACTGTATATGGCATAATTTTTTTTGATGTAACAACTATATTCTGTTCATTTTCCAAAGACTTGTTTGAAAACAGAGTAATCTTTATAGGAATATATTTAAAATGTAATTAATTCTTGTGATGGCACGGTATAGCTGAATTGTAGCCGCAATTACCTCATATGATCCTTCGGAAAGTATTTCATTATGCTGCTCAAGAAACATTTATTATTATATTAATATTAAAACCAATTGTGCTGCTTAACTTTTTTTTTTTTAGAAACCATGACAATTAATCAAATCTTTGGTCGATAGAGAAATATTTATTAAAAATATTTATTTTATTTTATTCAATTTTTTTTTTTTTTTAATTGACAATATACTTTTCCCATCACTTTTTATCAATCCTTGTGGAATAAAAGTATTTATTTAAAAAAAAGAGCCTACTTTTTAATGTTACTATATACAGAAACCATATAGAAGTAAATAGCAGACTGTACAAGCTTTCAGAGATTTTTAGGAGAGTTTTAGCTTTTCATGTTCAAACCTTCATAGTTGACACATCCATTTCCATCTTCCTGTCCTGCCATCAGCTGTTCAACTTCTGATTCTGTCATCTTTTCACCTGCAGAAAAGAAATGTGATATTCTGTGAGCGATGATTTCGAACACCCGTTACACATCTCTAATCTCAATAAATATCCATGTAAACACACAGATTTTAGGATGCTGCTTATATTCCAGTAGATCTTTGCATTGGGTTTGTTAGTAGTTGTTTCTCTCCACATTCCTTGAGCACCACCAAAATTGCATGTTTTGGATGTCTATGCTAATAAGCTGATGATGTGAATTAGGTGTGTTTGGTTAAGGAGACATGAAAAATGTGCAGAGCTGGTGGTCCTCCAGGAATGTGGTTGAGAAAGACTGTCATAGAGGAACTGCTTTGTATTTACCCAATGTTGCAAGTACATGGCGAAGTTCAGCGCCCATTACAGTGCCATTTCCTTCCTTATCAAACACTCGCAAGCCCTCAACAAAGTCCTCAAAAGTGCCCTGATCTTTGGACCTGGACACATGTTGGAACATAGGCAGGAAAGTCTCGAAGTCAATCATTTTGGTGTTCATTTCTAGAGAAAAAAGGATAAATGTTAAAATAAACAAATACCAACATTTTTCAAAATATCTTCTTTTGTGTTCAACAAAACAAACAGTCTCAGAAATAAAGGTTGAAGGTCCATATTAGTGTTTTAATTTTAGGCCCTAAAATGTATATATTAGCACCTAAATCTTTAAAAAAAAACACTGAAAACATTATCTCTGCAAAACTGTTGCAAACAATCTATATGGGTTGAATTTAAACAAGCAAATTGCTTTTCAAAATGTTCAACTTAGTTTGTTTGTTTAAATTCAACCCAAATAAATTGTTTACAACTTCTTACCTTGAAAGAAATTAGCAAATACATGGAATCATCTTTGAATCATTTTGTTTTTTCAGTGCAAACAATCAATGGTTAATTCTGTACTGTGAAGCAGTTTATTTCTCTCACCCTCAGGTCTGGGTTTTCCCAGTACTTTAAGGACCTCTGCGTTTGTAGGATTCAGCCCCAGTGCTCTCATGACATCCCCACACTGGGCATAAGTGATCTTCATTTCACTTGCTGGCGTTCTGTCGAACAGCATGAAGGTCTCTTTAAATTCTGTGTGGAAATGGGGATATTTACAGTAAATATTGTATTAAATAAAGAAGATGGAAATATTTCTTTATTTTCTCACTCTTGGGTCATCCATAGATATTTTTTATATTAAGCAGAGTATTAAAGACATAAAAAAATACATGCTCAAAAAAGTCACATCATTTTGATGGTCTGAGGTTCAGTAAATTAACTGCAGAAGTGTATTTGTGACCTTGGAACAAAGGGTATATTTTTGGCGATAGACAAAAACCAGCCTGATCTCATGAAGAAATCTTACTATTTTACATTTTGTCAGCTAATTCACACTAATTCAGAGTTTAGTCATCGAGAATGACTGTTTTTAAACTATTTTAAAAAGGAGTCATGGCACCAAACATTACCCCTAAACCGTCATTGTGGGATTAGCATATTGTACTAAAATGTATGAATGAGACTGCAAATCTATTTAAATTAGCCACTAAATCAAAAACGTATGGCGTGAGATTGTGTTGACATAAACATTATAAATGGGTCAAAATTATTATTTTTTTCTTTTATGCCAAACCATTGTAAATCTGAGTAAAGATCATGTTCCATGAAGATGTTTATTACATTTCATATTGTAAAAATGTCAATTGCATATTTGAAAAGTGATGTGCATTGCTAACAGTTTAATTTGGGCAACTTGATTTTCTTAGTATTTTTATTTCTGAACCCTCAGATTACAGATTTTCAAATAGTATCTCAGCCAAATATTGTCCTATATCCTACAAACCATAGACCAATGGAAAGCTTATGTATTTATTTACCTTTTTATTATTCAGATGTATTTGATTTCAATAATAAAATGACAAAATATTTTGTGGTTCAGTGTCATCTTTGTGGTCATTCTTCCCCTTATCTGCCAAAGCATTGAATACATGAAATGTAGGTTTGTTTACATTTTATAAATCTTTACCTTCAATCTGGTCTGCTGTAAACTCAACCTGGGAGGAAAAACAAAAGATCTTGTAGTAGACATTTATATAAGAAACTCTTAATGTAATGTACAGTATAATGTTATGATTATCCTAATTATTTATAAACAATATTGAAGTGGAGCTTTCTCCTTATGCAATATTCTTATAACATGATGAAACAGTTAACCTTGGAAAATCACAATGGAAATACAGATGTTTGTAGTCGCCTTAAGATGGTTTCCAAAGTCATTCAACAAAAGTCAGCTGCTCACCACTCAGGGAGACTAAGAATAACAGACGTGTGTTCTCAGACCAGAGGGAATTACTGTAAAACCCCAACCAAATAGTCTGCATAACTGAGAGACCTCCTTGCGGGAATGCTAAACTAACGAACACTATCGTTTTCATCTGAAAAATGTCTGTTTGTTTATACTACTTTTGTACTTTTTTGCAGGCAGCTGCATGCAAAGCTGTGTTTGACAACAAGAATCCCCAACTGTGATGCTCAGGTTAGTTAAAGATGCAGATGTGGTATCAGATCAATACGACTAAACATTTATGTTTTCACATACAGGCACTTAGCGGAGATGGGACTTTTAAACCTAAAGTTTTGTGTGAAACCTTTTAACCTTATTTTATTGATTTTGAGCCATTTTGTCATGCAGGGCAGCTTATGTGCCATACTTAAATAACAATGTTAGACTAAGACTAATCAATATCCAAATAGGCCTTTTTTACTCAATGGGGTTTCTTGAACTGGTTTAATCCTCATTAATATCAGGAAGGTTTTTTGTTACAAACCAAAACAAAGTGCAATAATAACTAAGAAGTTAATTCAAAGTATATTAATCTAAAATTGATTTACAATAGCAAAATATGACAACTGTATTTTAAATGTGATTTTTGTGTGCTGCAACAACTTTTAAAAGCTTAGATTTTGTTTATTAATATTCATCTCTCATATGTCAAATTTGACCACCTGATTTCTTAGTGAGGTCTTGAAAGTCTCTTCTTTCTTCCGTTTTGTGGTTGGAAACCACGTTGGTTATTATTTTTCTTAAATAAATATTAACATCTATTGCATTAGATTTGCAGTCAACATTAGTCTTTCTAATCTGAAAATAAACCTTGATTTAAAGAGATAGAATTTACATTTTTGGGTGAACTGTCATCAATTACTCATTACTTGTTTCAGATCTGTTGTTTTTGTTGTTTTTTCATTTGTACTGTAGAGTACAAATGAAGATATTCTAAAAATTGTTGGGAAAAAAACATCCTGAAAAATGATTCAGAATATCTTGTTTTGTGTTCAACAGAAGAAAAATATTCATGGAAGTTTTGAACCATTTGACTGTGATTAAATAGTGAGGAATGTTTAGAAATATCAATATTCAAATAACTATGTTTTGTGCATGCAGATAATGCAAAAATGCTTTAAGTAAATCTTACATAAAGTTGTTTTCTTGCTATTAGTCCATATATCTAAAATGATTTAACCAAGAAGCATTTTCTAGATTAGTTAAAATATATTGTCTTGTTTTCAGAAATAATATCAAAGTGAGCTTTTCCTTAAAACAAGCAAAAATCAATAAATAAAAATCTGCCAATGAGATAAGAAAAAAAGTATTGTTTTTGCAATGAAATAAGTCATCTTAACTAAACCCAAATAAAATTATTAGTTCAACTTGGATTTTATGAATTAACGTTTTTTACAGTCCTGTATCTGCTCTCAGATGGACTAAAACTGGGGTGTTAGTAAAATAGCAATGCCAAAAACAACAACATAAATGTACATACTTTAATGCTTTTAAGGTCAAACTGAGGCTCCTTGGGTTTCTCTGGTTCAGGAGGGGGTGCTGGCTTTGCTGCCTCTTTCTTCGGTTCAGCTTTTTTAGGAGCCATTCTTCCACCACGACGATGAGCTGAAGAGTATCAGGAATGAGAGGTTTTTATACCCTCCTCAATGGGTCAAAAGGCTTGGTCCTTCCCATTATCATTTTAACCTCCTCCAAACAAGGACAGGACGCTCATATATTCATTAGCCAGAATCCTGAGACAGATGCAGAACGAGAAACCGCATTCACCACTGCTTTACATTCATACTTTATAGTTCACTTTAATAAACAAAGGCAAAAAGTTGTCACTGAGGCAGTAGGGTACATGTTTATACCTTACAGATCCACATTTGACCCTTAAAAGTGCATAAATGTGAATTGGATGTACTCTATATAAGGACAGTTTATGGACAATCGTCTACTTTTTTGAGGCCATATTGGCTACTTTTGTACCTTTATTTCTGTAAGTGTAATTTCTAATTATTTTTAGGAATTAGGCAGAATTTTGGCAAAACATGCAACTGCTATGACTGATTGTTTTTTTGTATGTATATATATATATATATATATATATATATATATATATATATATATAGTAGCTGTTTTATATATATATATATATATATATATATATATATATATATATATATATATATATATATATATATATATATATATATATATATATGTGTGTGTTTTATATATATATATATATATATATATATATATATATATATATATATATACATATATATATACATATAAAAACATATATATATATATATATATATATATATATATATATATATATATATATATATGTTATATATATATATATATATATATATATATATATATATATATATATATATATATATATATATATATATATATATACATATAAAAACATATTTATATATATATATATATATATATATATATATATATATACATATATATTTATATATATTGTCACGGGGAGAAGAATCACACAACAAGTGAGAGCTCATATAAGTGCCCCGGAGGGTGGTTTATTTACAAAAGATTTCTTTCAGTGGTGAATTTAGGTTGGTGGCTTGTGTGCTCTTTGTGCTCCTTTCCCAGTGTGACAGTGGATTATTGAAGTGCCTCTGTGGTTCCGGCAGGTTCTCAGCTGCTGTCTGGGAAAATAGAGAGAGAGCGAGTTAGTGCTTGTTCTCCTGGAGAGACTTCTCCCCGTTCTGCTGTGTTGCTGCAGTTTAAATGCAAGCCGGCTGATGGGCTGCAGCTGGGGCCGATCAGTCTGAGTTGAGGGCTTGCAGGTGTTTCTCCTTAGTTTCCTGGGCGACGCTGATGATCCTTTGGGACGCTCGTCACATTCCCCCCCCCTAAGCGTCGTCCTGGTCCGAGGGGTGATGTGAGCCAGTAGGGGTAATTTAGGGGTTGGGAGGGGAATGACCCCTGACAGACCTGCAAAAGCTGCCCAGACCCGAGAGAGGCCATCTGCATTGGCGTTAGCGGCTCCGGCCCGATGACGTACCACAAAATGGAAGTCCTGGAGAGCGAGGAACCACCGAGTCACCCTGGCGTTAGTATCTTTGGCCCGGGCCATCCATTGTAGGGGAGCGTGGTCAGTGACAAGGGTAAAGCTGCGGCCCAGGAGGTAATATCGCAGCTCCAGAACTGCCCATTTTATGGCCAGAGCTTCTTTCTCCACTGTTGCGTAGTTCTTCTCGGCTGGGAGCAGCTTCCTGCTAATATACAAGATTGGGTGTTCCTCACCTTCCTGTATCTGGGACAGGACTGCTCCTAGTCCTGTGTCAGAAGCATCAGTTTGCAGCAGGAAGGGGCAGGCGAAGTCCGGGGCCCGAAGAACTGGCTCAGATGTCAGTGCCATTTTTACTTTGTGTAGTGCCTCTTCTGCAGCAGTCGTCCAACAGATCTTCTCAGGCTGCCCCTTCCTGGTCAGGTCTGAAAGGGGGGCGGCTAGAGAGGCAAAGTTAGGTATGAAGCATCGATAATATCCCGCCAACCCCAAAAAGGCTCGTACCTGGGTTTTTGTTTCCGGCTTTGGTGCATTACGAATTGCTTCCACCTTCTTTTCCTGGGGCTGGATTAGCCCTCGTCCCACCTGAAAACCCAGATATTTGGCTTCATGGAGCGCAAGGTGGCATTTGCGGGGGTTGGCGGTGAGTCCAGCCCTTCTGAGTTCCGACAGCACTCTCCGCAGGCGATCTAGATGGTCTTCCCATGTCTCAGAATGAATGACAACATCATCTAGGTATGCGGCAGCGTAGGCTTGGTGAGGGCGAAGGACAATATCCATGAGCCGCTGGAAGGTGGCGGGAGCTCCATGCAGGCCGAAGGGAAGGGTCCGGTATTGCCAGTGGCCACTAGGGGTAGAGAAGGCGGTCTTGGCTTTGGCTTCCTCAGATAGGGGTACTTGCCAATAACCTTTGGTTAGGTCCAGAGTTGAGATGTACCGGGCCCTTCCCAGGCGATCCAGCAGCTCATCCACCCGAGGCATGGGATATCCGTCAAACTCTGAGATCTCATTGAGCCTTCGGAAGTCATTGCAGAAGCGGAGAGTGCCGTCAGACTTTGGTACCATTACGATTGGGCTGGACCATGGACTGCGTGACGGCTCAATCACCCCTAACTTCAGCATTTGTTTTACTTCCTCCTCAATAGCCTGCCGACGAGCTTCAGGGACCCGGTAAGGCCGTTGTCGAATGATGTTGCCAACTGGAGTGTGGATATCATGCTTGATGATGTTCGTCCAACCCGGGAGTACTGAAAACACATCAGAGAACTGACTGACCAGGTGATGGAGCTCTCCCTTTTGGATAGCCGAGAGGTGAGGGTTGACATCTACAACCACGGGATCGGAGGTGGCGAGGGCTGCGAGTTGGTCCCTGGTACCCACCCATTTTTTTAGAAGATTGATGTGATACAGTTGGTCAGCTCTTCTTTTTCCAGGTTGCCTCACCCGATATGTGACTGGCCCAATTTTTTCCAGAATGGTGAAGGGGCCTTGCCAGGTGGCAAGAAACTTGCAGGCGGCATTCGGGATCAGGACCATCACTCGATCTCCGGGCTGGAACTCCCGTGGTTGGGCTGCCCGGTCATAGTGGCGCTGTTGGGCTTGTTGGGCTTTGACCAGATGCTCACGGACTAACGGCATGACCCGGTCGATCTTCTCCCTCATCTGTCTCACATGCTCAACTATGGACCGATGCGCTGCCGGCTGCTGCTCCCAGGCTTCCTTAGCCACATCTAGAAGGCCCCGGGGCTGACGGCCAAAAAGGAGTTCGAAGGGAGTGAAGCCAGTTGAGGACTGGGGCACTTCTCGTATGCCGAAGAGGACATAGGGCAGCATGAGGTCCCAGTCACGTTTGTCTTCAGCCACTACTTTCCTTAGCATTTGTTTTAGCGTTTGGTTGAATCGTTCGACCAACCCATCTGTCTGTGGGTGGTACACTGTGGTCCTTAACTGCTTCACCTGCAGTAGTCGGCAGAGGTCAGCCATTAACCGAGACATAAAGGGGGTACCCTGGTCAGTCAATATCTCTGCTGGGATACCGACCCGGCTTGACAGGAGGAAGAGCTCCTGGGCAATGGCTTTAGAAGTGGCTTTCCTGAGGGGGATTGCTTCTGGATACCGGGTGGCATAATCAACGATCACCAGAATATGCTCATGTCCCCGGGCCGACTTTGGCAACGGCCCAACCAGGTCCATCCCGATTCGCTCAAAGGGCACCTCAATAATGGGTAATGGGATCAGCGGGCTAGGGGGAGGCTTTCTGGGCGAGGTCACCTGGCAGGTGGGGCAGGCTTGACAGAATCGTTTTATATCAGCTTCCAGACCCGGCCAGTGGAAGCGATCCCGGATCCGCTGTGTGGTGTTCTCAACTCCAAGGTGACCGGCCATCGGGTGGGAGTGAGCCAGGTCCATCACAGTTTCTGTCTTGGCACGGGGCACCACAAGTAGCTGTTTCACCTCCCCCCTTCGCTGTGCGACGCAGTACAACAGGCCATTTTGAACTACAAAGTGCGGGAGAGGATGGGGTGATGGTTGAGTGTCTTTGGCCCTCAATGACACGCACCTGGGTCCAACAATGTTTCAGCCGGTCATCATCCCGTTGTTCCTTAGCAAAGGAGCTCCCTCCCGTTACTTGCTGGAACACATCATAGAACAGATTAGAAGATTGGGGAGGGGGCTTACCGTCTCTCCCGCTGTCTGTGGCTACCAGTGCAGGCCGCTGATGAGGTCCTCGGCTGGCTCTCCTTCTTCGGCGGCTTACTTGAAGGCTGGCAGGCTGCATTGTGGTCGCAAGCAGGCGGTCAAACCCCGGCCAGTCTCTTCCTATAAGGGCTGGGACCGGGAGGTCCTCCACAAGTCCCACCTCGATAGACCAAGCCCCCGGGGCTGCAGAGATTGTCACCCGTCGAGCCGGAACTTGTCGGGTGTCCCCATGGACACAGGTGATGGGAAGGAATGTTTTTGTGTTTCTCCGTGGGGGTAGGAGATGAGTTTGAACCAGACTTACTGCACTGCCTGAGTCAAGAAGGGCCCGAAGCGGTTTTCCATTGACCTTGATGTCGGCCTCAGGAGTTCCATATGGTGGGTCACTGTGAACAATACAGCCTGCCAACCATCCTCGCCCAGGCTGCGGGGGATCCGCAGATGGCATAGGCTCATCTCGTGGAGAGGGTGCTGCTGGCCTGTTGACTGATCGTGAGGGACCCTCTGGTGTGCGTCGCTCCTGGACCACCCTCCGGGGGAACGGCACCATCCGCTCCCCTCCATCCCGTTGTTGGGTTGCATCCGCCAATTCGATGGCCTCCACCAGGTCCAGGGAGGTTATGGGGTTCCTCATACCGACCGCCCGTCGGTGTGAGCGAGGGAGAGCTCGAAGCACGCGATCCACGATCACACGTTCCGCTACCTGTTCCGCTGTGGGACTGCCCTCCAACAACCAGTGGTGTGCCAATCGTGTGAGTTCTGCTATCTGGGCACGGGCTGGTGCTCGGGGTTTATACTCCCATTCGAAGAAACCCTGGGCTGCACAGATTGAGGACAATCCCAACCGGCTCAGGATTTCTCTCTTTACATCTGAATACCTCTCTGCTGAGGCCGTAGGGAGAGAGAAGTAAGCACGTTGGGCCTCGCCGGTTAACAGGGGGGCCAACACCTGAGCCCAGTCCTCGGGTGGCCATCCTTCACGATGGGCTGTGTTTTCAAACATTTGCAGAAAAGCTTCCACGTCATCGTAAGGAGTGAGCTTTGGCAGTATTTTTGTTGCCTGGGCACGGGGGTCTGGTAGCGGAATGCTTTGGGCGCCAGCGGCATGGAAGGCAGCGAGTTCCTGCTCAGTATTGCCCTGGCGGGTGGCAAGGTGCTCCACAATTTGTTGTTGGCGGATGCTAACCTCAGTGAGCCGTTGGAGAATCTCTTCCATACTGGGAGGGGACCGGGGGCCGTTCACCAAAACTGGAGGGAAAAAAAAAAAAAAAAAAAAAATTTTTTTTTTTTTTTTTTAAATACTCCTAATAATAATTATGGTGTGGGGTAGGAGATCGCTTATCTGTGATTCTTCTCTGTAATTGCCCGCATTCTCCACCAGATGTCACGGGGAGAAGAATCACACAACAAGTGAGAGCTCATATAAGTGCCCCGGAGGGTGGTTTATTTACAAAAGATTTCTTTCAGTGGTGAATTTAGGTTGGTGGCTTGTGTGCTCTTTGTGCTCCTTTCCCAGTGTGACAGTGGATTATTGAAGTGCCTCTGTGGTTCCGGCAGGTTCTCAGCTGCTGTCTGGGAAAATAGAGAGAGAGCGAGTTAGTGCTTGTTCTCCTGGAGAGACTTCTCCCCGTTCTGCTGTGTTGCTGCAGTTTAAATGCAAGCCGGCTGATGGGCTGCAGCTGGGGCCGATCAGTCTGAGTTGAGGGCTTGCAGGTGTTTCTCCTTAGTTTCCTGGGCGACGCTGATGATCCTTTGGGACGCTCGTCACAATATATATATATATGTTTATATATATATATATATATATATATGTATATATATATATATATATGTTTATATATATATATATGTTTGTATATATATATATATATATATATTTATATATATATATATGTTTATATATATATATATATATATATATATATATATATATATATATATATATAGTAGCTGCAAATATCAACTGACAACCATAAACAATAATAAATGTCATTTCCTCAGCCATTTAAATGATTTTCCCCTACATGTTTTTGCATCTGAATGAACATGCGAGAAGGTCAGATGCAAAAATAACTGTCCAAGTTTTTAGCACAAATTTTCATCATGTGACTACAGTAAATCCTAACAGGAGGAGTTTTTTGGGTATGCATTTAAGGGATATTAAAGGGATAGTTCACCCAAAAATGAAAAACTGCTCACTTTTTGAATCCTTGTGTGGTTTTTTTTTTTTTTTCAGGTGAACACACATCCGCACATCCAGACTTTGAAACTTTGTAACCACAGACTTCCATTTTAAATTTTTGGGTGAACAATCCCTTTAAGCTGATGTTTTGTAGATGTGCCACAACAATCTAATATAACTCATTATTTTGAGTAAATCAGCAAGTGTAATGAAAATAATCAAGAAAGTTTACTTACTGATGTTTCTATATCCATTACCCTTTGTTTAGATTTGAAGTTTTTCTGACAGACTCCGTGAGTTTCGGGAGATCAAGGGAATTGTTGGGGATAAACACCTTGTGTATTGTTTTGCTATGAGCAGCAACTGCTTGCCATTCTTGCTTTTTTAACCTCTGAGGTCTGTCACTGAGGCGCCTGCTGGAGACACTAGTAACAATAGGAGACAGGAGAAGTGTTCACCGGTTTAACCTTTTCAAACAACTATGGAATGATGATGGAATAACCTACATTATGAAAAATAATACGCTGCTGTATTAAAGCTCACCAAGGAAGCATTCATTTCACCAAAAATACATTAATTCATTTTCCTTTGGCTTAGTTCCTTATTTTTCAGGGGTCGCCACAGCGGAATGAACCACCAACTATTCCAGCATGTGTTTTACGCAGCGGATGCCCTTCCAGCTGCAACCCAGTAGAGGGAAACACTCATACACTCTAACATTTACACACACTCTCATTCACTACAGCCAATTTAGTTTATTCCATTCACTTATAGCACATATCTTTGGACAGGTGGAAACCGGAGAACCCAGAGGAAACACACGCCAACACGGCGAGAATAGCAAACTACACACTGAAACGCCAACTGGCATTTATTAAAATTCTTTAAAATGTATTCATTTTATTTATTATATAAACAATTTATATTTATACTTCACAGTTATATTGATTAATTTAATATTATTAAAATGATTATTTAATTTTATTATAAATGATCATTTGTATTTTAACATACTCTAAAGTTTATTGATCCTCATTTGAAATCATTCAAATATGATTTGCTAATAAGGAAAATTTAAAGGAAATATAATATATACATATTTGCAACAACGTCACATTTGTCTTGCTGCTTCAGATTAATTTAACATTCTTTGCTGAATTAATGTATTTTTCCTTTTTATTATTATTTTCTTAATCATTTATTTTAATAATAATTTTTTATGACAAAGTGACCACTGAATAAAAATAAATAAATTACAATGATAAAATTGTTCAATATCACTTGTAATTCTTTTGAATGCATATTTTTAAATCTTCAAATGAACTTTGTTTTGGCCTGAAATTATGTCGTAATTGGTTGATTAATTTAGCTATATTAATTATACTGTGGGCAAAAACAGTGGCTCAGTGGGTAGCACTGTCACCTCACAGCAAGAAGGTCGCTGGTTCGAGCACCGGCTGGATCAGTTGACATATGTGGGGAGTTTGCATGTTCTTCCTGTGTTCATGTGGGTTTCCTACAGGTGCCCCGTTTTCCACCACAGTCCAAAGACGTGCGCTATAGGTGTATTGAATAATCTAAATTAGCAGTACGTATGTGTGTGAGTGAGTGTGTATGGGTGTTTCCCATTGTTGGGTTGCAGCTGGTAGGGCATCGCTGTGTAAAACATATGGTGTATACAGCAAGTTGGCGGTTCATTTTGCAGAGGTGACCCCAGATAAATAAAGGGACTAAGCCAATAAGAAATAAATAATGAATAAATAATTATTATAACAATTATATAATTGTATTAATTTACATTATTCTTTTGCTTTATGGAGCAGCGTGTTCATTAACAAAAAATGACATACAAGTTTAAAGCTAAATGAGGATTAATAAATAATGACAGAATCTTTATTTACAGCAAAAAGGGAAAAAAGCTTCCACTGGAATCTGTGTAAGAAAAACTGGACAGAAAGCTCAACATCAACACGCAGACAGATGAAAACTCGTTAAAAGGTATGAAGAAGAATCCAGTAATCCACTTTCTAATCTGCATCTATGCCAGTGCTCAGTCTAGGTTAAATTCCAGTTTCATACTCCGTCTGTCATTACAGCTGTGGTGTAAATCCCAGAAACCTTTAGTGAACCACATGAGACAGCAGGGGTGGTGTGTAAACCCCTATAACTCAGCCGGTGTCTGTTTGCATCTATAGACAGTACTGTGAATCCTACACCATGAGCCTCTTCTGTTTGCTGTGATTCCCATCCGCTCTTTCTAGGTCTTCCTCTGTGGGATGTCCGTCTCTAGACACTGAGATGCAGGCTCTGGTTTCATGTTGTTAAGTCTACATGAACACTCACTGACAGAGTAGGAGGAGAAGAGCGTTTACAGGATGTAAGTATGTGTGTTGAGAACTTTATATAAGTCGGTATGTACTGAATCATCATTCTGTCATACTGCAAAAAATCAACTGTTCTTATATCAAGAAGCATTTCCAAGACAAAAAAATTGTTCTTTTTTCAAAAAAAAAAAAAAAAAAAATTAAGTGAGTTTTTCCTTACAACAAGTACAGTAAACTTATTTTAAAGAGAAAACTTTAGTATTAAGACTTTTTTTTTAGATTAAAACTAGGAACTTCCACATTGGCAGATTATTTTTCCTTGTTTTAAGGAAAAACTCATTTTATTTTGACGTATTATTTCTGAAACAAGATATTTTTTTGCTTGTCAAAAATGCTTTTTGATTTAAGAATATTAAGATATTTCTTGTAGAAACAAGACAAAAACTGTGCTACTGTATATATGAAATAGTATTGTTTACATAAGAAATAGTGATTTTATATTTACATTCATTGCTTATTAATTCAGTTTTGTGTTTTTGCAGCAGCAACAGTTTCCTCAAATATAATAACATTTCCTCAAATTATAACAAAAAATGCTACTGTTCTAGTACTTGTTAGTACTGTTGTTACTCAATTAAGCAACATAATACATAAAAAACACTAAAATATTAGAAGAAACGTCAGAATCCAAGATTATTGTAGAGTCTTTTAAAAGTAAATGCTATTTCTGTAATTCAAAGTATTACTTGCTATTTCCTTTTATTTCTTGTGAAATGTACAATGTAAAAATGATTTTTTAGACTTTATTTGTGGTCAGCAATGCTTTTATGTATTATAGCTTTTTACTTTTACCAATATCCAAACTGTGTATTTTTCACTATGCTCCACACGAGGGCAGCATTAACATATCTGTTGTTGATTTTATAAAAAGAGAAAAGTTATTTAAGTGAACATTGTCATTTTTAATCTTGCTCTAAATATGGCTGACGGGATTTTCCTTATCTGTTGTCGAACTTTTATTTTCACTGCAGGTACAATTAAGATAAGCAAATTATAAAACACACATCTCAATATTCATTGAAAATTAAAACATTAACATGCAGTTGAGGCAATATAAAGTGCAAACAAGCAGAAAAGATAAATATTTCTGGATTTTTCCTCAGTATTGTGGACGTTCCAAGTTTAATTGGATAGTGCCAAATGATTTTTTTTTTTTATTGGAAAGTATATAAATTGTAATGTTTTTAAGAAAATGACAAATCCTATATACTGTGTGTGTATATATTTATATTCATATTCATTTATTTTCCTTTGGTTTAGTCCCTTATTTTTCAGGGGTCACCACAGTGGAACAAACCAGCAACTATTCCATGTTTTAAACATATGTTTTACACTCTCATACACTACGGCCAATTTAGTTCATCCAATTCACCTATAGCACGAATATATAAAAATTCTTAACAAAGTTCTTGATTGTTTCATTAGGTAAAACCCTTGTTCCTCAGCTGGATTAGAGTTCTTTGAAGCTGCACTGAAACTTGGAAGATCCAACCACTGAACATGAAAGTCCAGTTTATGAAGAAATATCCTGCATGTTCTCCTAAAAATTACTATAAATTATCAGTACATTTTAATTTCTAAATCTAATTCGTTAAAGGGTTAATTCGCATGAAAATGAAAATGTACTCACCCTCAAGTGGTTCCAAATTTTTATGAGTTTTGAGGAAAGCTAAAAAGCAGTAACCATTGACTACATTAGTAGGAAAAACAAATACTATATAAGTCAGTGCTAACCAGTTTTCATTCTTTCCCCTCAGTTCTCTCCAAATATCTTCTTTTGTGTCCAACATAAGAAAAAATTTCAACCCAGTTTGGAATTAGTGAAGGGTGAGAAAAGGACAGAAGTTCAGTCTTGGGTGAACTATCCCTTTGAATATTGTATTCTAGTGAATTACTAAAATTGACCAGTAGGTAGAGCTGTTGTGCTGTCAGCATGGGGTGAAATGACAGGTGGTCAGACAGGTGGATTTACAGTTTCTGTCTGAAATAGAAGTTCAAGCTCAAGTCTGGTAGTCATATCTCAATATACTGTACACCTTTAAACAACCGTTGTAGATGCATTATCAGTCACACCATTCAATCATACATATACATAAAGATTCTACAGAATTCGCCATGGGAAAATTCACAGTGCAATGTAGCTGACCTCTCCAGCAGTATCAAATTAATTCTGAACAGCAATTCATCATGTCACAGACGTTTCGGTGTCTCTAGTCCATTACTGAGTTTTCATTGTGAATTATAAGTCTGAATGCACTATTGTTTTGTACGAAGTAGCTCATTTTCCACAAGGCGTTTTTGTGTCGGCTAAATCCTGCACCAGATTAATCCTCTTCCAGAAATTCTCTGGAAATACACACACAAGTCAAATGAAGAGAGGGAACAGAGGATCTGGTCTTGTGTATGAATACTGTCTATTCTTTTTAATTTCCTGTTTTCATCTTCGGATACTCAGAAAGCATGACTTAATGCAGTTCCTCATAGAACATCGTGAACCATATGAATATGTGCTTTTGTATTTTCAGGGCAGTTGAATCAGTTGCACCAAGAGCCACTTGGCGCAAGTGAACAGAACCCATCTGTTTAGTAGAATTTTATGAAGCCTGCATATACTTTCAATAATAGACTACACACATTCGTTTCACATCTGTATATGCAGTAGTCAGCTTTCATGAAACCCATTACTCCATTAACTATATTTTGATTAATCTGAACGAGTCAGATTTTATTGACTCTTTCTGCGTGTTTCATTGTAACAATGCGTATAGGGAAAGTGAGTGGCTTTTTGTGTTATTATTATTAGTGAGTCACTGAATAACTCACTCAACCGATCAGTACAAAAATGTTATTTTACTTATTTGCATAACACATAACACATAAACTCTAAGTTCATAAAGTTAATTCAAAACTTTTTCTGAACTAAATGCATGAACTGAGTTGGTAAATTACATTCTCTTGAAGGCATTCATGCTAAAACTGACCACTTGAACATTTGTTAAAAACACTGATTTGTTTATCACTGAAACACTAAAGGTTCTATGATTAGTAACTAGCTCCCTGATAATGACCCCTGATAAATAACGGACCAAGCCAAAGGAAAATGAACGAATATATGAATGTTGTATAATATACCTAAATATACCAAAACTACAGTATTGGGTCATTTGTTTACGCTATATAAGGTGTTGTATTACCACTGCAACTACAGAATTATAACAATAATAAAATTAAAATGTAAGAAAATAATAATAAATCCGTTTTATTTTTGTGTGGTTTAAAATCGCTACAGTATTTATTACAAAGTACTATAGTATTTTTTTATGTGTGTGCGGACAGGGCTCTTTTGAGCTATAATAGCTGGTAGCTAGCTCTCTGCAACTCTTACATGGTCACCCACTGAAGCCAAGCAGGGCTGCACCTGGTCAGTACCTGGGAGACCACATGGGAAAACTATAGCTCCCAGAAGTGGTGTTAGTGAGGCAAGCAGGGGGCACTCAAACTGTAGTCTGTATGGGTCATAACGCCCCAGTATAGTGAAGGGGACTCTATACTGCTCAGTGAGCGCCGTCTTTTGGATGAGATGGTAAACCGAGTTCCCAACTCTCTGTGAAATCCCAAAATGTTAATTGAAAGAGAGTTCTGGTTTAATTTGCCCACTCACCTCCGTCCATCATGGCCTCCTAACCATCTCCATATCATAATTATCTCCTCTCCACCAATCAGCTGGTGTGTGTGGTCTGGCGCATTATGGCTGCTGTCGTATCATCCAGGTTGTTGCTGCATACTCAGGGGCGGACTGGCCATCTGGCAATTCTGGCAAATGGCAGAAAGGCCGGACCAATTTTTAAATGTGGGCCGGTCAGTTTTTTTTTTTTTTTTTTTTTTTTTTTTACGTGCAGGCAGCTTTTATCTCTTGCTAGATGTGATATTATGATGATGATAAATAAAAAACATAAATAATAAAAAAATAATAATAAAAAAGAAGAAGAATATTCATAAATGTTAAGCATTTGGCCCAATCGGCAACGGCCACCTAATTTCAAGATGGGCCGACCCAATCCGAGGTTACCCAGACGTAATCAAAATCTGGCAAGAATGTCATATTATTTCACCATCTGTTCACCAAAATAAATAGTGAATGTGCGTGTCCGTGGGTGGGGCTGTGTCGGTGTAGTAATGTGGGCTGATGTGGCTACAGTGCCAGGGCTGAATTTTTGTCCCATTCCACCCCTGTGCATACTGGTGGTGGATGTAGATATTTCCCCCAATGTGTAAAGCACTTTGAGTGTCCAGAAAAGCGCTATGTAAATGAAAGGAATTATTTATTATTATTATTATTATTATTAGTAGTAGTAGTAGTAGTAGTAGTACTAGCCTACATATCAGGGAGGTCATTAAAGTCAGAGTGAAATCATAATTCTCAATGTTTATTTTGCTAGTGCACATTGTTAGTCTTTAAGTGAACAATAAATCTGTGCCATTAATCCACTGCATACAAAATGTTTGTTTTGGTAATCTTCAATCAAAAATTGACCTTTTGCTTCTGTTTGTAGTGGCGGTGTTCTGTCGATTTGTTCTACTTTGTCAGTGTCCTACAAATGTCCGCAGTGTCCTTCCATTCAAAAAGTAGGTAGCACATTTTGATGACTCGCATGCTGCCCTCAGATTTTGCTACCAGTGTAAATTTTTATGTAATTTGATATGTATTATCGCCCCAACCTACCTAATCCCTAACCCCAACCTCAGAACTATTTAAACACAGTGTTGGTAGCATAATCTGATGGGTAGAATAAAATGTCAAGACACCTGTCCTATTCTGTTGACGTCTGTTTGACGGCCTCAGTTTGATGAAAAAAGAATGATGCTCAAAAAGAAACTTACTCATTATTCTGTTTCAGGTGGCAGTAGGCTACATCAACATAGGCTACAGAAAGAAGTCTCAGCAGTTTTGGTTCACGCGGGCTTTAAATTATCAAGCATTAGTCTACCTTTAGGTAGGGGATTAAAACCACAATCTTCAGCGTGCGCATGTGCAATTTTATTTTGAGAGACGGGCATCTGTGCTCCATCGCCACATGCTCCTTATGATTAAAATAAATAAATAAATAAATAAATAAATAAATAAATAAATAAATAAATAAATAAGCTAGTCTGTCTATAAAAAGAAAATACGATCTATAAAAATATATATTCTATAAATACCTCACTTCAGGTTATCGTGATGTTGCAATCTTTCGACATGGCGCAGATGGCCTGTGAAATAATAGACTTATTCGATATATGCATACATACTTTTAAACGTGTGTTCATTTAATTTGCATTATTAAAACGATTTATGTTCCATCCACCTGCAGAATGAAATAACCGGAAGAACTGCCTGAAGTGCAAAAATCTTCACTACTGTCGGTATGAAAAGGTATAGTCAACATAAACATTACCATCGTGCTTGAAATCTTCCTTTAAGTCCTCATAACCCGGCTTTTATCCTCCAGGAGTGTGAGAGTTGCGAGAAGTTGGCAGAGTGTCAGAAGTTTGAGGCGAAGTGATGATCCTACCTGAGGCGTTTCTCAGGTTTCATTCAAGACACCCGTGCGTAAGCGACAGCTGCCCGGAGCCTGGACTTTCTCCCAGAGCAGCAAAACTTTCGGCTTGGATTTGAAGGAACACTAACCTTCGGACCTAGGATAAAAGGAAATCTTTTTCCTGGCTGAGAAAGGTAAAAAAATTAACGTATACTTGTCCTATACTTGAAACAGCGTTTGGTGTGTTGGTTGTAATTACTATTGAATTATATGGCGTTGAATAAGGTGGCATATTTCAGGTTATGGAAAAAAAAAGCTTTTATAAATCTTATGTTGGTCCTAAAACGTGAGCGCAATAGCCTACCTGTCGTACTTTTTTGTGAGCCTTTACAACTTCTGAGTTGGGCTAAGTAAGTCCTACTGTATCTTATATGGTCTTGTCAATTCAATATTTTCAGTGTTTTCTCTTTCTGTTATTGTTAGACATGTTCTGCGTGCTATTGTTGGTTTAGATGAACGTAAACACAAAAATCCACCTGCTGAGCCCATTTATGGGTTGTGTTAAGTGCTCTTTAAGACAGTCACGTGTTAATATTTTTACACCTTCAGCGTTTGAAGTAAACAGCTGCTGAATGAAATGTATCATACATAGGCTACATATGAAGTTCAGAAGCAAAAACCTTTAAGTGCCATCTGAAAAGTTCTTCTAAAATTAGCCATTTTCCAAAACTTCCATATTTATGTTCACTTTTTTCAAATTAAAGGAAATGAAAATAACATTAATTGACATAAAAGGGAAATTACTCAACTTACAAGTAGTAGCCTTAGAAAAATGCTAATTTTAAGAGTAAATTAAGTTTTTTTCAGGTTTGAAAAAAACTTAATTCTCTGAAGAGTAATTGCCACTTAACAAATAATGTTTAAAAGGGAACTGATGGCAACTTTTTTCTGTGAACACATGGTTTGGTTTCATTCAACTGTCTGCAGTATATATACTGTATACAACTTAATGGGTTGGCTTTCTCTATAAAGAGAAATGACACCCAAAAATGTATATTTAATTATCATTTTCTTACACTGAAGTGTTTCCAAACACAAAATAGTATGTTTAAGAATGTTGGAAACGAGTACCCATTGACCTCCACAGTCAGAAACAAATATGTAAGTAAACGTCAACCTGTTTCCAACTTTCTTCAAAATGCTTTCATTTGTGTTTAAGAGAAGAGACTTTAGCAGGTTTGGAACAAGTTTAGGGTGAATAAATGATGACAGAATTTTCATTTTTGGGTGAACTATCTGTTTTTATTGTCATTCTAGCAAATTTGGCATGTGTGTTAATAGTTGATACATTTAATTTTGTATTATGTTTGATTCTGTCTGGAAAAATGTCTGAAATCCATTTTATTTTGATGCTTCACCACAGCTTTCCAGTGCAAAAACAAAATGCAATCAAATTTGTGATTATTCAAGACTCCTAAATCAAAAGTATTCTGTACAAAAAAATGCATCAATAGGCAGAAGCCATGTAATGTCATAACATGCATGCCTAAGGTGTCTCCCTCATTACAAGCTGTTGTAAAAAAATAGTGTTATTCCTGATTGTGGATCTTAGTTGTCCCATAATCACAGGGGTCTGGACAACATTCTTTGGTCCCTCCTGATGACGGCCTGGCTTGTAGTGTGCCGTGCCGCTAATTTTGCGATGGATCAGTTCTTGTTTTCTCTTGGTTGACACAAATTATACTATGAAGTACTGAGAACCGTCAGTTGAGATGAGAGGAAATAGTGACTTTGGCAGGTGTGCCAGCTGACATTCAGACAGCTCATCATTACTGGCTGTTTGATTTATGCGAGAGCCTATAGAACAGGGTGCCCAAACTTTTTCTTATGCAGGACCAAAAACCAAACTTGATTGGGGCTAGTTGCAATTGGTAGTTTAATTTATTTAATAATATTTAAAAATAGCTAGAAAACATTACTTTATATTAAATAAAACAGCATTTTTTACTTTTGTTTAATGAATTTTTATTACAGTAAAAATAATCTCATTTATAACAGAATGGCTTTACACTAGTTTTTGCCTTAATTTGCTCACCGATGTCTTTTGAATAGTCCTCTATTCTTCCAGTGACATCATTTACATTTTTAAAAATCTGATTCATTTAAAACATTTAATTGAATGAAATGTTTTTTTGTAGCAAAAAAAAAAAAAAATAAATAAATAAATAAAGATAATAGGCTATGTCAAATTAGAAATGGCGGTCTTTTTTAAAGGCAATTGCCTTTGGTGGGCCAAATCACAGGTTACAATAAGCCAACTTTGGCCAGTGGTCCCTATCTCTGCTATAGAAGAAGCAACATTGAGGCAAAAGTCGCATTTTGTTAGTGTTTGGGTAAAATGTAAAATTGCTGGATTTTTTAAAGGTATAAAAGGGAAATGTGTGTGGATTGTAATATTTTATATATAATGATTTTTAATGAACATAAGAAGATTCTTATTTGACAAGAATGCTTGATAAAAAAAAAAAAAAAAAACATTTTACTTCTTTTTTTATTTTATTTTATTTTTTTGCAAATTACAAAAAAAATAAAAAATAAACTGTTCTTTTGAACTTTCCATCTCATCTATCATGGTTTACACAATTTTATGCAACTCAGTAATATTAATAAATATTTATTTCTTTTTTGTTTGCAAGAAATACTTTAAAAAAATGACTCCAAACTTTTGAACAGCATTTCTTCTTCTTTTTTATTTTCCTATTCTAATTTTCTTTTCCTTTTTCTCCTTTTTGTCTTCTTCATCTTCTTCTTTTTCTTCTTCTTCTTCTTCTTCTTCTTTTTCTTCTTCTTGTAGCAGCAGTAGTAGTAGTAGTAGTAGTATTTAGTTGTAGTATTAGTAGTAGTGTTATTTTCCTTTTAGTTAGTATTTCAGTTTTTTTGAATTAAAACTATTTTTCAAAACAATAAGTTTAGATCTCTAAACAATTAGCTTACTGTTCACTTCAGAGTTGCATTTCTTATTGATTCTATTAAGTATTGACTCTTCTGAACAATTTCAGATGGTGACAATTTCCATGGGTGACTGTCATGGTGAAAAAAACAACTAATCATTTTGATCAGTGTGGCTCACACAATGACAAATACACTTTATGTTTTGGTGGCCTTGGCCAAATTACTGACACAATAAATAGGTTTTAAAACATGAATGAAATGTTTTGAGGGAGTAACTACATTTTGCAGACATGCAATACAGTTCTGAAAATCCAACAAACAGTTTTAAGATTTGTACTCAGAGTTTAGAGAATGTTGAGACAGACAGACGGATAGATGAATAAACAGACAGATAGACAGACAGACAGACAGATAGATAGGTAAAAGATAGATAGATAGACAGACAGACAGACAAGAACAACGTGATTATGCCTCCTTAATTCAGCTTTAATTTAATAATAAAAGATATTGAATGAGTGCACCAGAAAATGTCAAATTAAGATATTAATAATTTAGATTTTGTGGATTTTTGCAGATAGAATATCTATAAGTTTTTTACAGCAGACAGTCTGAAACCTTTCAATTTGCAAGCTGCTACACATCATGTCACAGTGATTTGACCACGTCCAGAGTTGGTTTTGGCATGACGCTAAGTGTAGACTGTTTACTGTTGCTAGGCAACTTGATGCATGAATATAGAGTTCATCTTTTATGGCAAAGCTTTATTTGTGGAGATGTTTCAACTCTTGACCATAAACGTTTATACGCAAGCTTTTTCTCTATGCTCTGAGTCAGATAAGAGATAGAGAATCAGGTTCACATTTAAAACTGACTTCATGACAGCGACTGTTTTATGTCACTGCAGGATTTCCATGTACAACTAGTGTAGGAAGTTCACTTTGATCTGGCCATTAGAGCCGGCATTCCCGTCTCCTCTTCCGTCTCTCAGCAAAAGATATTCACCTCCAGAGACATCCGGCCCTCCCGACTATGTTTACAGACATGCTGAACTCCCATGGTGTAATGTACAGTACATGTGTGCATGTGTGTGGAAGGCAGGTTTGAGCAACATATAAAGTTGCTGTGGAAGAGTCAATGAGTACATGTAAATTAGTGGTCACCTTAAAGAAATGTATTCCATGGTCTGTTGAAATACCTGGTTCTGATTGGTTAGAAGATGTGCTGTAATATTGTTTAGCATTATAGCTGGCCTCAAAGGGCAGTTATAACTGTAAGACTGTATAAATCTTACTACTGCTTAACATATTGTTAAGTAATTGTCTTTTTATTTTATTATAGCACAATAAATACCAAGTAAATACATCCAGTTACGTAAATGTAAAATAGATGTTGACATAAATGCTTTTATCAGGTAAAGAAACCCTCCACTACTCTATCAGAGTTGTTAACAAAAGAAATATGGAACAGAAAGGATTTTAAGGGAAAGTTAACCAAGCCCTGTCCAAGGATCTTAGAGATGTACGGAAAGAAAAGTCAAGTAAAGTCAAGTTGAACTTTGTTGTTATTCCGCTGCATGTGTGGATATACAGAGGAACAAAATGTTGTGTCTCACAGGACAACGGTGCTACATAAATGATTCATAAATACAACACACAACAGTGGACATAAAAGCTATTATGAACTTCCTATAATTACCATATACTATAAGATATTTAACTAAACACATAAGACAGGCTAAGCAAGTACTTTTACATGAGACTGAACAATGTTGTGCAGGATGTTGTGCAAGAGAGGTATTACAGGTGAATATTGTGCAAAAGAGGTATTTAAGGTTTAATAATATGCAAGAGTTATTTAAGGTTAAAACAAGCAGTGCAACATCATTGTGGTACATTTATGGTAAACCTTGTTTTAATTATTGAGTTCTTGAAAGATGGAGTCTAGATAAAGTGTCAGTTTCTACAGGTGGTTTATCAAGCCCACTCACCTGAATGAAGCACAATTTAAAACGCCCAGTGTTTCCAAGAGACATGGAGTGATTATGAAAGAGGGAGTAAGAGCATTTGCAACATATGAAGGGGCTTGATCATGAAATTTAATAAGACAAGTTAATGGCAGCCCTTTATTTCAAGTAACAATAGAGTGGAGAAACTATGAAGTCAATTTGTATGCAAAAACCCGAAAGCGAATTAGCATTTTAGCAGTTCCGGTTCCCTTGTCCCATAGTCAATGGGTTTTTTGAATGGGGTTTCAGTAAAATCGCTTAAATAAGGTCTGTGGCTAACACAAACTCAAGATACTTTCACGTTTTATTCTACGACATAAAACACATCAGTTACATCACACTCTTGATTTTTTAAATTGGTTATGCTTCTTCAAAAAGACGATTGCTATCAGATACATGATACGTCATCGAGCTGAGCTGGTCTGGAGCGCAGCTTGCTTGTGTTGGGCATTTGGATTAATCTGTGATTTAAGTATTTTCATAAATAGTATTTTAAAGTTTGTAGTGTTTCTCTAATCTGGAATTCATTTTGTGCGTAGATAATGCCTTCACATGTCAAGACCGTCGAGACAGATTAATTTGTTGATCATTTATTTTAATTAAACAATATTATGAAGATACTGCTTACCAGTGCAGCCTGTCTCTTACCATCTCTCAGTAATGCAAACGTGTGAATAAATGGGTAAAAAGGGAACCAGTTTTATGCTAGCAGCCGATTCGCCTACAAGGAGACGTCATATTTCCTCCATTCTATTCAGGCAGTTAACAAACCATTAACTAATGTTGACTATTAGCTCAATTAACTACTGTTTATTTATAGTTATTGAGGTAGAAGTTGAGTATGGGTTTATGAATGGATTACAGATGTAGAATAATAACAAAGTACTAAACAATTAATATCCTATTAATAGGAAGTCAATAAGATGGTATTAATAGCGTGAATTTTGACAAACTAAATTACCAAATAAATAAAGCAAGATGGGATGGGACATGCTTATTCGCAACCGAACAAAATAGCAAGCTCTTGTGTGGTAGCTAGTTGAATAAACAAAGTTGAACAACAACATATGGCCAAACTTTTAACAGTGAGTGTGCTTAATGTCATTTGAGATTTCCCAATGCTACTGAAGCTGGAATAAAGAATCTGTGAATTCCATTGGCATTGGCCGGCCTTTGACTACTGAAAGTCTGCTATCGGAAGAACCCTACTAAACAAGCATCTGCTAAATGATCACCTGCTATCCTGCAAGTGAGATGGAGGGCTGTCTTTAGGGAGCCGATGGCTTCATCCGCTGCTTTTTGGAAGCGAGAGGATCAAATGCTTGCTCTTGAACATGTAGACCCTTCATTACCAGATCAACTCTTCGCCAGGCCCCACCAAAGCTTGCAACATCCTTGCCAGCCGTATGCCATAAGTAAGAGAGCAAGACATCTCGGGGGGCCAGGTCACCCCCTTCCCGCGGGCCTTCATTAGACACACAGATCAGGTTGGAGTCTCTGTCTCGTATTAATACCTGTCAGCAACCCAAACTCCATTTAAGTCCAGACTCTGGCTTCTAGAAGAGACGCCTGGGTTGTGCTCAAGACTGCAGGCGCATGGAGCTCAGCGTTGAGTCTCAAAAAGTTCATCAGGCTTGTTTGTGCATGAGAATGGAAGGCCTGTGTAGTGGAGTCATTGGAATGGAGTCATTGTGTAGTGATGTTGTACAGAAAAAAAAAAACAAGGCCATCGGGTTTTAGTGGCATTTTAATGATGTCCAATTTGTCAGTTTTCTCAGACTGGGAGCACTCAAACAGTGGGTCATCAGGGGGATGACTGACGCTGGCTGATACAGTCGCATCTTGAATCCGAGGCACAGGGGCGATGAAGTTTCTCACCTCTGGCTTGAAATAGTTTGCTTGTTCTACTCATGCACGAGGCAGATCATCACTTCCTATGGTGTCCCTCAGCACTGGAAATGTATATCCTGATTACTTTATAAACATTCATCAATGGTATATATTTCTCACTGGATGGCTCAGGTCTTGTGCATGCAGATTTTAGCTTGTAGTGACATTAAAATGCATTCATTTAGTTTGGTTGTCCATGCTGGGAAATGGTGTACATGATGTTTTCATAAATGTATAGTAGGGTTGCAAAGACTGAGGCTACATGTAACAGTGATACTCTTTTATATTATTGCTATTTTAACTAATGTATTTCTTGTACTAATTTTACCACAATTCTTTATTACTTTTAAACAAATGAATACTTTTATTCAGGAAAGGGCAAATTAAAATAGAGATTTGTGATGTTGCAAACATGGATGTGTATATTTAGAATATTAAGCAGCGTTCATGCTATTATTGTTTTAAGAATTGATTATGAAATTAAGGGGCGTCAAGGTGGCGCAGTGACTAGCACGATCACCTCACAGCAAGAAGGTTGCTGGTTGAAGCTCCGGCTGGGTCAGTTGACATTTCTGTGTACAGTTTGCATGTTCTCCCCATGTTCACATGGGCTTCCCATGGGTGTTCCGGTTTTCCCTACAGTCCAAAATCATGCACTATAGGTGAATTGAATAAACTAAATTGGCTGTAGTGTCTGTGGATGTAAAAGAGTCTGTATGGATGTTTTCCAATGTTTGGTTGCGGCTGGAAGGGCATCCGTTGCGTAAAACATATGCTGGATAAGTTGGTGGTTCATTCCACTGTGGCAACCCGTAATTAATAAAAGGACTAAGCCAAAAAGAAAATGAATTATGAAATTAAATGTTAGGGGTTTTTTTTACCAAAAAAATCAGCATATCAAGAGGAGGTATCAACACAGTTCTCAACTAAACACCTAAAACTTTTCATGTATTTAGCAAGCCTGATCTTACGAGGAAACGTAACTATTTTACAAACCGTCAATATTTTACAAAAAAAGCATCTAATTCATATAAAAAAGTTCACATTTTAAAACCAGCCATGCCCCCAATCCCCACTACTAAACCCAACCACCTTTGGGGAATAAGTAGATCATCTGAAAATGTACGAATACGATTGTACAGATGTAAACGAATTTTCCACAAGAGCAGAAAGCTGTTTTAGCTGTTTATGTGCACAACCACTGTGTTGAAAAATCTTTATCAAGCAGAGATGGACTAAATAGCAAAAAAGCTACAGCCCTGCAGTATTCATCATGGTCCCATGTTCTGCATTGACACTTTTGTTAAATTACCCTTATGACCCTTATTCCACTGAGCAGATCAGGTGTGTCGCCAACCTTTTTGAAACTGAGAGCTGCTTCGTGGGTACTGATTAATGTGAAGGGCTACCAGTTTGATGGACACTTCTTAAATAACAAATTTTCTAAATTTACTTTAAATTATATGTTATTAAGAATTAATGATATTCGTCTATGTGAAGACACTGATCATGTTAATGATTTCTCACAATAGTTGTCAACAATGATTTAACAAGGTAGGAAACAGATAAATATCAATATGCAACACTTCATTTGTCTGAAATAAAGTTTATTTTTAGATATAATTTAATGTCATTTTCAACTTTACACCAATGCAAGTGTGATTTAAAAAGAATAGCTATAAAAATATAAGATGCAGCTTAGTGGTATGTGAGGCTATAGTAAGCTATTTTTAGAACAGGTGCGCGGGCAACACATGTGATCCTTGCGGGCTACCTGGTGCCCCCTGCTTTAGATTCATTCATTTTCTTTTAGACTTAGTCCCTTTATTAATCAGGGGTTGCCATAGCGGATTGAACAGCCAACTTATTCAGCATGTGTTTTACGCAGTGGATACCCTTCCAGCCGCAACCCAACACTGGGAAACACCCATACACTCTTGCATTCACACTCATACTCTTCTACCAATTTAGGTAATCAATTCACCTATAGCACATGTCTTTGGACTGTAGGGGAAAACGAAGCGCCTGCAGGAATTCCACGCAAACATGGCGAGAATATGCAAACTCCACACAGAAATGCCAACTGACCCAGTTGGGGCTCGAACCAGGGACCTTCTTGCTGTGAGGTGATCATGCTACCCACTGCGCCACCATTTCTATTTCTTTTTAAAAAACAGATAGTATAGCTCTGCATGACTGGCATAAATTGTGCTCTTCGTTTACAATGCCAGGTAGCGTAAGCGATGCGTGAATTTACTGACATAAAGATTCTGGCTTCATACAGCTGATTGAGTTTAAGATCAACTTTTTATATCCCTATTTTTATTATTGTTGGCATGTATATATAACTTGATTTCTCAGCAGTTTGACACTGAAGACTGTAATAATGACTGCTAAAAATACAGCACTGGCATCACATTGCATAAAAAAATCGGAAAGAAAGCAATTTTTTTATTGCAGTAATAGATCATAATATAATTTTTTACCAGATATTTTTATCAAATGAATTCAGTTTTCATTAGCAAATGACAAACATCACAAACCTCAAACATTTAAAGGTTAGTGATAATAAGAGCACTTGTAATTCAGAAGTGTGTTCCTGTGCACTATTGTCTGTGGCTGGGATGACCGAAATGTTTTACGCATTTTGTCATTGGAAAATAAAACACTAGACAGCACCATCGGATGTAAAGTGAGCTCTGCTTGAGTTTAGCCATAGAGTTTAGTGTGTTCTTGGCTGCTCGAGAAAGGTCTTGATTCTCATGCTAGCTTGGCTGCTAGCAGTGAAATTGGAGAAATACAGTCCCGGCAGGTCTATGAGAATGATAAGCCATTGAGACATTTGAGTGCCTAGCAAATTTCTGATGAGAGGAGGAGAAATGCTGAGGAATCGTGTGTGTGGTGTGTGTGGTGTGTGTGGTGTGTGTGGTGTGTGTGGTGTGTGTGTGTGTGTGTGTGTGTGTGTGTGTGTGTGTGTGTGTGTGTGTGTGTGTGTGTGTGTGTGTGTGTGTGTGTGTGTGTGTGTGTGTGTGTGTGTGTGTGTGTGTGTGTGTGTGTGTGTGTGTGTGTGTGTGTGTGTGTGTGTGTGTGTGGCACTGATCAAGCTGTGAGATTTATTATTTATTATTTTATTTCATTTTATTATTTTTCATTTTGTTTAACTGTATTATGATTTTTGTTAATTTAATTTTATTCCATTATATTTAATTTCATTATTTTTTTATTTTAGTTAATTTTATTTCATTATTTTTATTTGTTTTATTTAGTTTTTTTAATTAAATTTTATTTCATTTCATTATTTTTCATTTTATTTTATTTTATTTTTAATTAAATTTTATTATTATTTATTATTATTATTTTTTTTGTATTATTTAACTTTATTATTTTAAATTTAATTTAATGTAATTTTTCATAATTTTTATTTGATTTTGTTTTATTTCATTTAGTTAATTTCTTTTCATTTGATTTTATATATATATATATATATATATATATATATATATATATATATATATATATATATATATATTATTTTTTTTTTTTTCTTTTTTTTTTCTTTTTATTATTTATTATTTTATATTATTTTATTTCATTTCATTATTTTTTATTTTATTTTATTCCAAAACCTTTTGGAATTTCAAATTATTTTTATTCAAACTATATTTTTGGCTGATTGTACAGAATGTAATAAATAATAAGTATTACAGCTTTTGGCAATACCAATAAATGTTGCTGTTTGCATTAAATGAGTTAAATGCAAAATGTGCAATAAAGTATAAATGGGATTAGATCCATTCAAAATGTAATATTTATAACATTTTTTAATAATAATAATAATAATAATGATGACAATGATGATAATAATAATAATAATAATAATAATAATAAATATTTTAGTGATGTAGTGACATCACTAATTTAGATTATTTTATTTTAATGATCACAAAAGCTCAACCCAGCTGTTACAGTGACTATTAAAGGATTATTAAACTATTAGTTTATTATGTCAGTATTATTAAACAGTCTTTAAATTGATTAAAGATAGAGCAATGTACAGTATATCAGTGGCTGATACAAAGTTGTGTCATTTAGAACATATCTAAAGCTACTGTCACAAAACACGGAACAAAAAAGTGCACATTTTGGTCTGTGATTGTTGATGTTTAATTAATATTGCATTACCACAGAGAGTTATGGGAAATGTAGCATTGCTGCATACATCATGAAACAGATAAATTGCCATCGACAGAAAGAACAGAAAAGCTGTTGTTAAGGCTGGTTAGTGACATCAGAGGTGCCAGGCAAGGACGGCGGGGACGCCATGTCCATAACATTGCTGGAGTCCTTTCTTAGTATCACTGCAGTGTTCGCAGAATTGGCCTGACGCTCTTGATCTTGAAATGGTTTTGCTCTCCTCATTAAATGCTCAAGTATAGGATCAGAGGACAAGGGCTGTATAGCTCAGCATTTTGCTCCGATCACACAGGGTGAAGACGCTGGACAAGAGGCCATCATCTGCAAGCGTCAGGGTGTTGAAGTGAGGTACGACTCTAGGAGAGAGGAAAAAACTAAAGGAGAACATGTGAAAGAGAAACAGAAGATAGAGAGAGACTTTAATAAAAGCTGTCTGTGTCCGAAGGCCTTTAAAACCACGTTATGGCGTCCCTTTATCAGAAGCCCCGAGTGGTTTTGTGACAGGCCGCTGTACACTGTATTTGATATCTAAAAGAAGGCTTGGGGCTATGCGACCCAGCGGCGGCGGGGTGATGGGCTTTTGTAGTGCCCACTTGTAGCTGTGACAAAGTGTTGTCATGAACACTGCTATAATGCTTGCTCAAAAAAGATCCTGTCGTCATGACATGTACTGTACAAGCAGACACATTATTTATTGTTTAATAGGGCTGTCAAAAATTTCAATATCAGGGAGGCTAATAACTCTGACTTCAACTGTATATGATGTCAAAATAAACTTTTAATTTGGATGTGATTAATCACAATTAATCTTTGCCCAGCGCTAATGTTCATTTTTTTAAATGTTTTTTGTAACATTATAAGTATCTTTACTCTCATCTTGACCAATGTAATTAACCTAATTTCTTGTTTTAAAATACTAATAATGTCAGTATGAAAGGGAAAACTCTGCTCGTCTGGTTATCTTTAAACATTTGACTGTGCTTACAGAGCTCTGTTATAATGTTAGTAGCCTGCTGCTTTCCTTTGTTGAAGTTTTATCTCTTATTTATGTGAAACTGCATGAGAGGCAGGAATATAGTCTGCCATCAGGCCTCCACTTGATACATAGTAGCCACAAACATCCTGTATCTAAAGCTCTCCTTTGGCCCCCACCTCCACCCCCATTTGAAATGGTACATGCCTGTGGCTTCAGTGTGTCTCAAATGATATTTGCACTGATGCCAAAGACCTGAAGCCATGCAACTTTGTTTCCGGAACAGAATAGCCTGATGCTTGAGTGACACATGTTTCTGTGAGATAGTCTGTAACGCTAGTGTATTCAGAAGTGTCCCACGGAAAAGTACAAATGTAAAAATACTTGACAAAATGTACAGTAAGAATAAAACAGTAAGAATTTAAAAGAAGGAAAAACGTTTAAACAAATCAAATAAGATGAGAAAAGACTGAGCATGTTCTTTATCTGGATAAAAAGATATCCACATGTTCATTAGTAAAGGTATGCACGGTAGCGCTGTGGTTAGCACTGTCACCTCACAGCAAGAAGGTCACTAGTTCGACTCCCAGCTGGGCCAGTTGGTATTTCTGTGTGGAGTTTGCATGTTCTCCCCATGTTGGCATGGGTTTTCTCCAGGTGTTCTGGTTTCGCCTACAGTCCAAAGTGCTATAAATGAATTGTCTAAACTAAACTAAAGTAGCTGTAGTGTAATGTATGTGTGTGCGCGCGCGCGAATGAGAGTGTATGGGTGTTTCCCAGTTCTGGGTTGCAGCTGGAAGGGCATCCGCTGTGTAAAGCATATGCTGGAATAGTTGGCAGTTTACTGTGGCGGCCCCTGACAAATAAGACACTAAGCCGAAGTAAAATGTATGGGTGAACATCACGCCTGCACAAATCAATCTAACAGTTACAGTGGTTCTCAAGGTGCTTTCACGCCTAGACTTTTGTTTCGGAACCTGTCTCGTTTGCCCAGTTAGCGCGGTTCGTTTGGCATATGTGAATCCAATTCAATTCAATTCAATTCAGCTTTATTTGTATAGCGCTTATACAATGTAGATTGTGTCAAAGCAGCTTCACATAAATGGTCACAGTAATGGGATCAGGGTAGTTCAGTTTTTAGTGTTCAAGTTCAGTTCAGTTTAGCTCAGTTCAGTGTGGTTTAAAGTCATTAATTAGAGTCCAAACACTGAAGAGCAAATTCATTGATGCGTAGCTCTACAGATCCTGAACCATGCAAGCCAGCGAAGACAGCGGAGAGGGAAATAAAACTTCACCAATAGGAGAGTGAAGAAAAAAAAACCTTGAGAGAAAGCAGACTCAGATCGGCACAAACATTTTAATTTCTCTCCTGGCCAAAAGTCTTGTGCAGAGCTGCAGTCTCATCAGTGGAGGCTTAAAGCTGGCCTCAGCGAAGACTCGTCTGTCCCTGGAGCGTCACTGGAATCAGTCTCATGCTCTCCACTCCCTCATGACCACCAGCGCAGCAGCAGCTCAGGATACGGCCTGGTCCCGGATATGGAGACCTTGGGATCATCTCGTCGCTTGTCTTGGATCCAATCAGTGACTCTGCATAATCTGAAGAACTCGGGATGAGTATCCCCAGGTGGAAATGGAGAATAAAGAGAATAAGCGAGTTGGATTGTAGCGAGACAGAAGGTTGGTTAGATAAACAGGAGCTAGATTATTTAGAGCTTTATAGGTGAGAAGTAATATTTTCAATTCAATACTAAACTTAACAGGCAGCCAGTGTAAGGAGGATAGAATTGGGGTGATATGATCATATTTTCTTGACAATTCAATTCAATCCACGAATCGCTCTCGGATTCTTGCCAAAACAATCGCTCCGAGATCGCTCGAATGAGGTGGTCTCGGCTCGATTGAACCGAACTCTGGAGTGGATCCATTGTAGTGAAAAAAATGATACAATCCGAGTCCGGTTATATCCCAGTGTTTTATGGATATGTAATAGGCATACGGCTATATGAGTTGGGCGGGAGGTCATTCAACAGACATAATCAACAGGTAATCACGCCTTCCTCCCAGTCCTCAAATACGTTGCGCACCCTTCTCACCCCTCCCCACTGCATCCCTGTTTTTTTTAATTATTTATAATTGTTATTTTGTTTTCATTGAGGGCGAGGCAGTGGCGCAGTAGGTTGTGCTGTCGCCTCACAGCAAGAAGGTTGCAGGGTCGCTGGTTCGAACCTCGACTCAGTTGGCGTTTCTGTGTGGAGTTTGCATGTTCTCCCTGCGTTCGCGTGGGTTCCCTCCGGGTGCTCCGGTTTCCCCCACAGTCCAAAGACATGCGGTACAGGTGAATTGGGTTGGCTAAATTGTCCGTAGTGTATGTGTGTGTGTGAATGTGTGTGTGTGTGGATGTTTCCCAGGGATGGGTTGCGGCTGGAAGGGCATCCTCTGCGTAAAAACTTGCTGGATAAGTTGGCGGTTCATTCCGCTGTGGCGACCCCGGATTAATAAAGGGACTAAGCCGACAAGAAAATGAATGAATGAATGAATGAATGTTTACATTGACTGTGTTATTTAATAACTCAATAGTTTTTATGGTCATTAGTTCTTGGTCGGAAAAAAGCAAAACAGTGTGTTACTTATTTTTATATGTATTTGATATTGTATCTGCACAAAATAATAATAAATATATTTGGCAAAAATAAAGCATCTCCAAAATGACAAAATGTAAATGCAATCCTGAACTGCAACTCATTTACCGTTTTTCATATGTTGATTCTCAGTCCTCCACCTAAACATGATTTTTCTTCTAAAAATTGCTGGCATATTGAAGCTTTCATTGAAATCAAATGTGGCATTTTTGAGATTGTAAGATTGTGTTATACTGTATGGCACATCTGCATCCAGTTTAGACCATATGCCTCTGTGACTGCTGGTATTGTCAACACACGACTAGTGTAAATCCTCCTTGACCCTACATAACCGATGCCTTGTTCTGCCTGGTGAAAACACTTGCTGAACATGTTGCCATCTGGAAATTCGCTCTCCTGTGTGTTTATTGTCAGGCTGGATGTATCAGATTTTCTGACTTTAATGGCCTGTTTGGATTGCGTCTGTGTCAGGGAGACGCTGGTTCTCAGGTCTCAGCTCAGGCCTCTGGCTTCGCACTATATGGTGCATAGCGATTCTGCACAAGCAGAAACTGTGGCTCTGATCTGCTGACCGTGGGCTCTTATGGCCCCGCTGGCTGTCAGCAAGTCAAGCACAATCCATTAAAAACCATTGATGGGGCTTTCTGTGTATGCTCTTCCTTAAAGAGAGAGAAGAGGAGACATCACTGGTATTATTAATGCTGGCAGGAACATACAGTATAATGTGACATATTTTAATGTAATAATTTTTCTACTTTTATATAAAAGGCCCATTTCTTTTAAAAATAAAGCAGTTCTTGTGAACTTTTTATTCTTTAAAATTGTAAATACAAATATAACTGGGTTATAAATATTTTTGTAGCCCTTTGTGTTATATATTTTATATATTTCTTAATACAGTATTTATTTTAAATATATAGGAGGTCGCATTACTCCTGTGCTTAAGGCACTTCACTGGCTTCCTATTAGTTTTAGAGTCAAGCACCGCTATATATTCAAGATCTTTTATGTAGTCACTCGTGTTGCCGGTCTCTGAGGTCTTCTGGCAAAGAACTTTTAGCCATCCCCTGAACTCATCCTAAGACAAAAAGTGACCATGCTTTTTGTGTTGTGGCCCCAAGGCTCTGCAACTCTCTTCCTTTACCACTAAGAAATCTGGGATCAGTTGAACTTTTTAAAAAGCATGTAAAGACATGTCTTTTTGGACAAGCTTTAATTGACAGTATTAGTTTTTCTGTACTTGTATTTTTAACTATTTTTAATATGTTTTCTTTCATTGATATGTGTTCTTTTACCTGTTTTCTAGTTTTCTCTCATCATAAAGCACTTTGTGACTCAATGTCTGGGACAGTTGCTATATTAATAAACCTTTACTTACTTTATATATATAAATTATATAAATTAAATATATTTATTAAATTTTAAGATATTAATATTTTATTATTATTAGTTTAAAAATTTTTTTTTTGTTTTTGTGTGTACATTTTAATACAGTTATAACTGCTCAAACCAAAATCAGAACGTTCTTGTGAATTTTTATTCTTCAGAATAGTAAATACAAAATAAATAAATTATTAAATCATTAAAGATTATAAATAATCTTGTAGCCGTTTGTGTTTTGTAGAATATTTATTAAATAAATATTTTTATTAGTACATTGATTATAAAAAATCATCAAATATATTTATTATTGTTTAAGATATTAATATTTATTATTATTAGTTAAATATTTTTATTATATTGACAGTTTTTATGCTCAAATCAAAGTCAGAATATTTTAATGTTATATTTATTCTAATTTTTATATAATAGTCTGAATTCTTAAAAAAAGGAGATGTTCTATAATAGTATAGTAAATAAAAAAAGTATCTAAATTATTAAATCATTAAAGATTATAAATATTCCTGCGGCCTTTTGGGTTTTATGTAATATTCGTTTAATAAATAATGTGTTGATACAATATTTAATAAAAAATATAAAAAATATATACATTTATTATATTTATTAAAGTTTAAGATATTCATATTTTATTATTATTCATTTAAAATGTATTTTGTTGTTTTATTTACCTTTTAATACATTTGTTTGTGCTTATATTGCATTTTTTATAGGGGTTTTTAATCAGAACAATTTGATGAATTTGATGAATATGCAATGAAAATGTTTGCGCAAACATGATTTGTTCCGGATGTTCTTTTAAGCTTTATATTCTTAATATTTAATATTTATTAAATTATTACAAATTAAACTTAATATTATTTAGTATTAAAATATATATTAATTTAATATTTAATTGTAGCCTGTTGTATTGTTAGTAATAAAATAAAAAATCTAATGAACCAATAAATGAATAACAAATAAATAAATAAGTAAATAAAAAAAAACATGTGCTGGATAAGTTGGCGGTTCATTCTGCTGTGGCGGCCCCTGATTAATAAAGGGACTAAGCCAAAAAGAAAATGAATAAATAAATTAATATTAATACATATGTTATATATATAGATTAAATATATATATATATATATGTATATTTATTTAAGTCACAATAATGTAAGATAATAAAACCAAATTTAATAAAACAAAATTATAATTTTATTAATGTAAAAAAATAAATAGAAAAATATCAAATCAAAATATTTCACAGACATTACTGTGGCAGAGAGTATTTATATTAATAGAAATTATTATGTAATATTGATAGAAATAGTATGTAGTATTCATAGACACTGAAATATAATGAAAAACAATAACAAATAATTTATGACATAAATATGATCCGAGAGACTCGGAAGTGGTCTAATTGTCTCTCACGGTCAGAACCACTGCAGATTGGAGTAGTGAAGCTCAATAGTTGTGGGAAAACATCAGTCATCATCCATCTCTGGCAGACGAGATGAAAAATAGCCTGACAGGAGCGTGTTTGGAGGAGGGAACAGTTGAGGTGGCTTGAAGTCCAGTACATGTAACCCAATCTAACCGGTTTACAGACCCCTCAAGGCCCTGTCCCAAATGGAGCACTTGATGTGCATTTGCAGTCTGAGAAGTCCACTCTAGACTGCAGAGCGTCCCATTTGACATTTCAGCTTTCAGAAGGGCATTGTGTGTCCTTGATGTGGCTTTTACCAAGCCCATACCGATGCTGTCTGTGTCTGCGTGTGTTTGTGTGTGCATGTGTGTGTGTGGTGCAGAAGGGGTCAGGGTGGCCGAAAAATCTTTCAGCTTGTTTAGTCAGTCTGTTGTTTACAATGTGAGGTCAGATAAACATTGTCAGATGCAGTTCTGGCCGTTTCTAGAATTAAAGAACTAAATGTCTTTAGTTTATAGACTATTTTGTACCATTTATAGGTATTAGTATTTTTATTTAAGCACATGAAATTGATCAAATTTAAATGAAACATTTATACTGTTCTGATGACTAAAGTTAAAGTTTCAGCAGTTTTGTGCTTGTCATTTTAGTAGATTTTTGTAAATTTGACTGTTGAGTCGTAATATTAAATATTTATACATTTTATTTTAAATTTTCATTTCATGGAATAATTTGTGCCTTGAAAACTAACCTTTTTATTAGTTAACATTTGTTTTAGTAAATGAGTAATACAAATATTTTATGCTTGTATAGCTATAATAATAATAATAATAATAATAATAATTTATTCATTCATTCATTTTCTTTTCAGCTTAGTCCCTTTATTAAACTTTGGTCGCCACAGCGGAATGAACCGCCAACTTATCCAGCACATGTTTCACGCAACGGATGCCCTTCCAGCCGCAACCCATCTCTGGGAAAATAATAATTATATGATAATTGTAATTGGTAGTAGTAATGGCATTATGGTTGTTATTTAATAAATTAATAGCCTTAAACCAATAAAAATCATTGTAGTGTTAATAAACTAAATATTTATTATTTATTAATATTAATAATATAGTTTTTTTATATTATTGCTATTATTATTACTATTACTATTATTATTATTATTATTATTATTATTATTATTATTATTGCTGGTCAGTGATTAAATTTTTTTTTATTATTATATGTTTTTTAAAATAAAGGAATAACGGCATATTATTACACATTATTATTATCATTATTATTATTATTATTAATTTATTATTATTATTATTCATTATTATTATTATTATTATTATTATTATTATTATTGCTGGGCAGTGGTAAAATAAAAATAAGTTTAAAATAAGTTTTTAATTAAAAAAAAAACATTCCTTAAATTTAAATTGAAAATGAATTAAGGCTTACATCATTAAAAATGGGTTAATTATTTTAAATTATTGTTATTTATAATTTTTTTTATACTAATATTATTAATTATAAATGATTTATTTTATTATTGCCGGGCAGCGATGACATTTTTAAAATACTACTTTATGAAACTTTTTTTTTGTTTTCCTTATTTATTTAATAAATGATAAAGGCTTAAATCAATAAAATCACATAAGTTTTAATGAATTAAATATTTATTATTATTATTATTATTATTATTATTATTATTATTATTATTATTAATACTGCACAGCGATGTAAAAAAAAATCTCATTAAAAATGCTGCTGTATAAACAAAAGTGCTAAAATAATGCAGAGAGTGCACCAAAGCACATCAAATGATCGGTAATTGAAAGGAAAAAAAAATATGTATATGTTTAATAATTATATATATATATATATATATATATATATATATATATATATATATATATATATATATATACACACACATATATATATATATATATATGTGTGTGTGTGTGTGTGTGTGTGTGTGTGTGTGTATATATATATATATATATATATATATATATATATACACACACACACACATATATATATATATATATATATATATATATATATATATATATATATATATATATATATATATATATATATATATATATACACACACACACACAACTGAAGTCAGAATTATTTGCCCCCTTTGAATTTTTTTCTTCTTTTTTTCAGTATTTTCCAAATGATGTTTAACAGAGCAAGGAAACTTTTGCAGTATGTCTGATAATATTTTTTTCTTCTGGAAAAAGTCTTATTTGTTTTATTTTGGCTAAAATAAAAGCAGTTTTTAATTTTTTTTAAACCATTTTAAGGTCAAAAATTTTAGCCCCTTTAAGCTATATCTTTTCTCGATAATCTACAGAACAAACCATCGTTATACAATAATTTGCCTAATTACCCTAACCTGCCTAGTTTACCTAATTAACCTAGTTAAGCCTTTAAATGTCACTTTAAGCTGTATAGAAGTGTCTTGAAAAAATATTTAGTAAAATATTATTTACTGTCATCATGGCAAAGATAAAATAAATCCATTATTAGAAATGAGTTATTAAAACTATTATGATTAGAAATGTGTTGAAAAAAAATCTTCTCTCTATTAAACAAAAAATTAGGGAAAAAATAAACTAGCGGTCTACTAATTCAGGGGGGCTATATATAGCCTACATATACTCTTTTTTTTTTATTTTTTTTATTCCTTTTCAATTACTGATCCTTTTATGCGCCTTGGTCCACTCTACATTATTTTAGCACTTTTGTTTATACAGCAGCATTTTAATGAGATTATTTTTTACATTGCTGCACATTAATAATAATAATAATAATAATAATAATAATAATAATAATAGGTCTATAATCTATAGCAAAACATGCCTTTTTCTGCTAAATGTTTACATTAATTGAGTTTGTTTAATATATTTCCATTAAATTGGAAACTAACTTTCAAAATAATGTAAAGAAAAAAAATATATAAATATAAAATACAAATAAAAAAATACAAAATAACTTGACTGAGATCTTAATTTCCCCTTTAAGTCATATGTTCTTTATGGGCCATATGTTACAAATAGGACTGGATTCATTATTTTACAATTATGTCTAAGGTGTTGCAGGTAAATATAAACCCATCCCCTGATATTGCTATTTTTAGATTTGGTCCCAGTTTAATTCTAAACAACTTGATATTTTGGCCTTTATCTCTATATTAGATAGGCGTTGTATTCTACTTCACTGGAAATCAAATAACCTCCCAACTACATCCCAATGGCTTGTGGATACTAAGCATTTAGTTAGCATTCAGTTAGAAAAAGTAAGATGCTCTGGGAAAACTTTTTTTTTTTTTTAAATTGGCGATGATTTATAACTTACTCCAACTCTCTTTACATCATGCCTTCCATTTAATACATGCACTCTCCTTCCTTTTTAATTATTTATTTCTTGGTGATTTAAATTTTGTTTGTTTTTAACTATAATTATCTTATACTGTTTAATTGTAAATATTTACTTTCAACATTGACAATGTGTCTGAACATTGGATTGCGATTGGATGTCTGCAGTCAGTTGGTTGTAATTTTCTGTACACTTTTATTACTCCTGTTTAAATTTTTCTTTTCACCTCAGTATTTTTTGTTTAGTTGTTTTCTCTATTTTATTATTATATTTTTTTCTTCTTTTTAAAAAAAACAACAACAAAGATAAAGACATGCAACTATTAAAAAAATTAAACATAGAATTGTGTTGAACAGAAATTGGGGAAAAAATATACAGAAGGGCTAATACTTCGGACTTCAACTTCAAAAGAGAGAAAATGATACAGACAGTTTGTTCTGGGTTGTTTATGTTTGTAGGAAGTTTTTAAAAAAATTTCTTTTATGGAGGATAAAAGCGCGCCACAGAAAGCTAGTGCAGTGGGCGTGGAGGAATTCGGCCGGAGGCGGGGCTTGTTTATCACCGCAAAGTAAGAGAGCAGGAATGAGTAGAGTCACCAGTAACCCGATACCGTACGGCTGATGGCTTGCAGCAGCTGCTGAGGAGCCACATGAGTCCTCCCGACTTCAGCCACCGCCACTCTGAATCACAGCAAAATTCATTAAATTCATTTAGCGCAATTCCAAGAACCCAAACACCTGTTTGTCAGAGGGTGACAGTTATATGAATCACCATCCGGCATTCCCTACATAATAAGCCTCATTAGAGCCTTGTAGGTTTGTAGCGCATGCCTGTCAGAACAGGTGAGTCTGTGTTATGTAAGTGCAGATTGACCCAAGCTCGCCTTTGGCTCCTGATCAGCGCTTTAAGGAGTGACATAAACACAGGACTCAACACCCGGCACAGGGAACAGTGGGCAGATAGCAAAGTGTGTCAGAAGAGATCCATGTAGTTTCATTTAATGATTGGGAAAATATCTGAATTTGAATTTATTAAATGGGATAGTGGGCGGTGGTGGAGCAGTGGGTAGCGATGTCACCTCAGAGCAAGAAGATTGCTGGTTCGAGCCTCAGCTGGGTCAGTTGGCATTTCTGTGTGGAGTTTGCATGTTCTCTTCGTGTTCGCATGGGTTTCCTCCGGGTGCTCCGGTTTCCCACATAGTCCAAAGACATGCGCTATAGATGAATTGAATAAACTAAATTGGCCATAGTGTATATGTGTGAATGTGAATGCATGGGTGTTTCCCATTGATAGGTTTCAGCTGGAAGGGCATCCGCTGCATAAAACATATGCTTTTCATATATATATATATGCATAACATATATAAATGAACATATGCGTTTAATTCTGCTGTGGTGACCCCTGATTAATAGGGACTAAGCCGAAAAGAAAATGAATGAATAATAGGAATAGGCCCTTGAGATGAACCATCTCATTTTCTAGGGGTCCCTACGAAGTACATAAATTAAACAGAGTACAACACATCATAGCAAACATACATCTAAACAAAACAAACAAACAAGCTGCACACTTCACCTGAAACACTTCCTGCAGTCTAAAGCCTAAACAAACAAAAACATTTAAACAAATGTACAAACAATTTGATATACAAATAAATAATAAGCATTTAAATTATAACCAATATAATAACATTTACAAGTTGTTTCCAAAAAAAGATGATATAGTCCTGAGAAGACTAAATTTCATAATTGATCTAAAGGAAGAAGGGAGATCATTCCAAAAGGAGCTTTATATTGAAAGAACCTACAGCAACTTTCTGTTGTATTCTTGAAACAAAAAAGTAATTCTGTTGCATATGTGGAAGAGAATATAAAGAGATAAATGGAACAAAAAAATGCTTTAAATAAGAAGGGTAACTAAAATAAACACATTTAAAATGAAACAAATACCAGTGAAATTGTCTACGGCACCCAGGTTAAAGAAAACCAAGAGATTCCGATATAGTTTTTTTTTTTTTTTAAAAACAAGCTTTACCAGATGCCTTTTTTTATGATAAGCAATAATAAATTTGTATTAAAATTAAATACTTGAATATATATATATATATTTTTTTTTTAATGCTAATTTTATAACAATATTTATAAAACTGGATTAACTTACAGTTTAAATCCAAGTTTTTAAATAAATACTTTGTAGTAAAATAGTATGGTAAGCACAAAAAAGTGTGGTTATGATCACCATCCGACAAGCTAATCCTGCAAAGACTAGTGCTTTACATGCCACTAAAATGCACAGTTGAATATAAAAATGAGGCAAATGACTGCAAAAAAGGTCCACTTTTTCAGAAAAAAGACCCCTTTCTCCTTTCAAGGCTGGCTACGGGGATGACACAATCAATAATAGGGAAAGTTAATTGAGAAAATGAAATAAAAATAATTAATAGAACTATAAAGAGAACCTAAGCACTGATATGACTTTTTAATTATAAAAATCAATGTGGGGTTTAAAAGATATATGCAATATATCATATTTTAGGAGCACAGGATACATACTGTACATACATACATATTGACATAAGAACACAAAATAGATGATATGATATTTATTTGATAGTGAATGGTACTGTGCTGTGTATTTATTTAGACATTAAAATAATGCAAAATACATCAGTATATCTCTGTTGCAGAAACATGGACATTCATAGAAATGCCTATGAGCAAAACAGCTCAATCTGCTTTGTTGTGTTGCAATGATAATGCATTAACCGGCCCAGCCCTAATTATTATATAACTATTAAAATAAAATAACAAAACTTTTATTTATGGTTGTCTTTTCGCTGATAAACCATAGAGCTTTTACTCTAGTGAAAAAAAAAAAAAAAAAACTTGTAGGGAAACTACTCTATTGAAACAATTGCCTTTTGTTTACATGTAAATATTTAATGTGAAAATATTGATGAAAATATTCTCCTGGCATTATATCTTAGACCTGCATATGTTTTATTGATAAAATAATGATGCATAATAACTGTTTTCTGTGAATATATTTTATTCTATATGAATTTATATATATTATATATGCAATATATTATATATACATTATGTTGCAAAGCTGATTTTCAGCATCTTTAATCTCTAGTGTCACTTGGTCTTTTAGAAATAATTAATTCTAAATCTGACATAAACAGCACATTGCTCTCATGAACATGCACAATATACTGACACTGAGGAGAAGAAACTGTTGAACAAAGTCATTGTTTTTCACTTTGTTCATGTAATTCTTCTTGGCTCCACAGAGGCAAACCAATAATCTTGGAGCAAGTCTCGACTAAGCTTTGATTTCGGGTTTTGGAATTTCGATTTTATTTCAACACTGTTGGTCTGAAATTGACGCTTTGTAACCCGACTTTAGCAAAGGCAGCCAGTCAAATTGTGCCTTGTTGTTTTCAGAATTACTTGTATGCATTTAATGTTATTGTTAATAGACTACATCTAAACATGGACAGCTTGGCTAAAACAAGGTTAAATTTGGGCTGTCAGTAAAAATCTGATAGACGTCTAAGAATATCCCAAAACTACACTAGTTGTCAAATTGACAGATTAGTCAGACTTTATAGTCATTCATTTCTGTTTATTTGATGACTAGTCTGATTTTGGCCTGTTCTTAGATGTCTATTAGATTTTTACTGATTTACCCTTTGTTTTAGCCAAGACAACCATGTTTAGATGTCTATTAGACATCTTTTAGACTTCTTTTAAATAAAAAAAAAGGTTGCTGGGTGTGTCTGTATCAGTGTATCAGATGGTCAGTATGCAATAATTTGCTGTAAACCTTCAGAATGTAAATAGGAATGTGTTTTCTATGGTAGTCAGCGCTTCCCTGATAACGCAGCTTCTGGGAAGTTAACAGTGGTTTTTTCATGACCTACGTTCATATGCAGTGAGTCACTGAGGATTTAGCCAGTGCGTGGAGTTTACAAGAAACATTTAAATGGTGCTACTTGACTAGCGCTGACGCAATAACAAGAACAAATCAAAACAGCAGCGTACTACTGTACGTCTCTCAGAAATGAATGCTTGACATATGCCGATCATATGCTCAGACTCATCAGAAAGTGCTTTCAGGAATCAGACTTGACCAGATATCTTTATTTAGTTTTAATACTTTTGTATGACTAATATTTATATATTTACACTGTTAAAGGAACTTGAAGTTGTAATTGTATGTTGTTATAATCACACTCTCAACTACAGTTTTTAATCAGTCAAATGGTTGTAATGTGCTATTTACAAGACTATTGTGCTGTTTTAGATTTGTGCCAGTATGTTTTATGTAGCATAATCTAACAATGTCAGATTGTTTTTTCCCCTTTCATATTTAGAAATTATACAATCTGCTACTGTATAAATCACCAACTCAATATAGTGTGTGGTGCTCCTTTGTGTGGATCATGGTTAAAGAGCAGTTGTTACCTCTAATATGAAATCACTGCAGATTTAGCCTGTAATAAAGCGTATCAACTTTCTCACACAGCCATTTACAGTATACATCAAACCCGAAATTATTATTCAATTATTATTATTTTTCAATATTTTTTTATATAAAATATTTTTTATTCATAAAAAATGTTAAAAATAATATATATATATATATATATATATATATATATATATATATATATATATATATATATATATATATATATATATATATTATTTATTATTTTTTTTTTAATAACAGAAACCTGTATTAAAAAACAGCCAATTTGCTTGTAAATAAATCAAAATTGGCCATGGAAAAGCCTTATTGGTGCATCATATAGCCTCATTTTTAGTCTTTAGTTTAATAAAATAATATCTCAGTATTAACATTTGAAAATGTTAGAATTGTGTCAATGTCTAAATATTCATGGACCTGACTGTAGCTGCATCAATTACATCTCTAAAAAGTACAGGTGTTAAAGGCTATCTTGAGCATGTCATTGCTGCAGCCTGTAGCTTGATGACGTACTGAATCAGGTCCAATATGTAGTGGATGGTGTGTGGTGTAGACAACCCAGTGAACATGTCCTCAATAGATACTGTATGTAGTGGATGTGTATGCGCCGGCGGTTGCTTCTAGAAACGAGAATGATTTTTTACTAATTTGTAAACTACCCATTATATTGTCTGTTATTAACATCTACACCCAACCCTAAACCCAACCTTCATAGTAGCATGGGCATTACCTTAGTGGGTATTACAATGTCCACTACGTATTGCACCTGATCCAGTACATTTTGGTTATCTTGAGCAAGTTCAGTATTGGGTTTTGGATGCTACTTTAAAAATACCTTTAAATTTGCAGTTTCCTATAGCTTGTTATTCATAGGTGCGAGTAAAAAAAAAAAAAAAAAAAGTATAAAATTTCAAGAGTTCACACTTAGCTAATGATTGATTATATTAAGTGTTTGGCATGCTGTCCCAGGAGACTCATAAGCTCATAAGATCTGAGCTCATAAGATCATCGAGCCCAGGGCTTCCTCCAGTTTGCAGGGCGAGAGAGAAGTTTGAACTCAGGTAGGTCTCGCAAACTGCCCTGCTATTTATGGCTAATAACAAATTAGGGATTTCTACAGAGAGATATACTGCTAATTAAGAGCTCGTCCATGGGGCTAATTTGGTTTGGTTCCACCTATGTCGAAAGTTTTTGTACTATGGGATGAAACCGGGGAAAACGGGGGAACCCACGTGAGCACAGGGAGAAGGGGTAAACTCCGTACAGAAACATTGACTGGCCTTTTAGAGACTTGGACCAGTGACGTTATTGCTGTGAGGCAACTGTGTTAACCACTGGGCTGCCATGCCACCCTGTCAAGGAAAATAAAGGAGGAGCAGGGGTGGAAAGGGGGATTCTTCAAGACGAAGATGACCGAGGTAAGGAATTCTGATCTTTTATAATGAGTTAGGAATCATCCGATTGGTGAATCATGCATTAGCTAATGCGGGACCAGCTGTGATCAATCGTAACCATGTGATCCTTTTGAAATTAGTTTATAAATAAACTTCACTTATTATCAGGGCGGAGATCAAACTCTCATAATGCATTTTGAAAGTGAAAATAAAGATAAGTGAACTGTCTCAGTGGAAACTTCTGGAACTGTTTGATGTATTGAACGTATTTTACATTGATAAATTTATACCCGACTACTGTTTTTCTGTTTTACAGTTGTTTTGACACAGTCTGCATTGCATAAAGTGCTTTGAAAAATTAAGGGTGGAATGAACAGATTTAGATACAAAACCTTTTGATTAATTGCTACATATACAAATATTATCTGGGCGGCATGGTGGCTCAGCTAGTACTGTCTCCTCACAGCAAGAAGGTCGCTGGTTCGAGTCCTGGCTTGGCCAATTGGCATTTCTGTGTGGAGTTCTTGTCATGTTGGCGTGGGTTTCCTCCAGGTGCTTTGGCTTGTGGCTGCAAAGGCATCCGCTGTGTAAAACATATGCTGTAAAAGTTGGCCGTTCATTCCGCTGCGATGACCCCTGATAAATAAGAGACTAAGCCAAAGGAATATGAACGAGTGAATGAACAGATATTTTCTCTGCTGCACAACCCTGTTTTCCTCAAACTGTGGTGATCACATAAGACAGTCTGGGCTAAAGTCTTCAGTGGAAACTTGCTCAATTGTGGACAACCCAGTGAACATGCCCTCAATCGATTCTTTGTCTTCCAAATTGTGTTGTTACTCTGAAGGGGCAGGGTCTTAAAAAAGCATCCCACAAACTTCTGAGCATGCAGAAATGTTCTTCAGTTTGTGGAAAGCTTTTACAGTAACTGTCTGGAGAAACTGAGAAGCGCAGCCATGAAGCCAAAGATCAACCTGATAGATTTTTGGAGAAAGAACCGATCTGCTCACCCAAGCAGAGCTAAGAAAACCAAACAAAAACTATCGCCTCGACAACTGTAAGTTTGAAAGCTAAGAAAGGTTGCTGGATCTATAAACATGACTTCATTTTTTTGTGCTACTTAACCAGACTTGGGTTTGTTGCTGATGATGCTGCAATAGTAGTGCTGTAAAATAGTATATGTTTTGGTAAAGTGATGTTTTTCGGTTCTTGTTTTCTGCTACTTTTCGAAAAAATATCCTATACTAGTGTGTCAGACCTTATTACTTTTAATGTGTCATTTGTATCTCACAATTGCATGAAACAGTCATATCACATTTAAAATATATGATAATGATATGTCTCTTTAGAAAACATTATTTCTCTTTTTATCCTTGTGCAATAGACCCAATCCTAGAACGCAAAAGCTCTCTAAATATTTTTTTGGTGTAATTTATATATCAAATTACATACAGTTGTGCTTAAAAATTTGTTTGCATACTTCTTACATAATCTGTTAAAATGTGAAGAATTTAAACAAAATAACAGAGATCATACGAAATGCATGTTATTTATTTTATTTACCACTCTCCTGAGTTAGACATTTTAGATAAAGCATGCTTGCATATAGATGACATTATAAGAACATATCTGGAATTATTCAAATAACCCCCTGCAGAAGTTTTCGTAGGTTTTTGAGCTGTGTGTGTTTAACTGAAGATTCTTTGGTTATTCGGCATCTTCTGCAGATTTTAAGCCTTTGCATGAGTAACTGTATGATTGTTTGATCCGTCTTTTCACACTGAGGATTACTGAGAAACTCCCAACACACTGATGCACCAGAAAGAAACATGGAGGCATTAAGAGCTGAGGGGAGTGAAAACAACAAAACAGGATGAAGATGTTCAAATTGTCTTATTTGGTTGAAATATCTTTTTTTTTTTCTTTGAGTACTGCTGTTTTGAAAATAAACAAAGTAAGTAAGTTACCTTGAGCTTCAGATTCCCTTCTCAGCTCTCAATGCCTCGTGTTTCCTTTTGGAGCATCAGTGAGTGTTTAAACTTTTTAATAATTGTGTTTGACTCACTCTTTTGTCCTCAGCATGAAAACAATCATACAGTCAGTGCTGAATTAAAACCAAAGGGTGTGTAAACTTTTGCAATTGATTATTTTTGATAATTTCAGCAGTTTATTTATTTATTTTTTTTGTCTTGTTAATTGTTTTATTTGTCTTTTAAGTTAATTATTTCTAAAATGTTTTACTCAGTACGGACAGTACTAAAAAAAAAATAAAAAAATGCATTTTGCATGATCTTTCTTATTTTGTTTAAATTCTTAACATTTAGCAGATTCTGCAAGGCACATGGAAACTTTTAAGCTCTATATATTTAAAATTATATATTTTTTATTTAATGCATTATGTGTTATCAATATTATTTTAATTTACTTTAATGACTATATCAATTTGCACATTTATTTAATCATCTTTGTACATATATATATATATATATATATATATATATATATATATATATATATATATATATATATATATATATATATATATATTATTTCTTTTATAGTAATGTATCTATTTATTTATGTTTGTTTGTTTGTTTGTTTGCTTTCAAATTTCTTTAGCACATTTTTGTGCCTTCCTGTGGGTCCCTATATCCCAGTTTAGAAACATCTGTATTTCTGAACATAAAAAATACTTTACAATGTTATAAACAGTTAAACATTAATGTAATATAATGCATTTTTAATCTGTCAGTGAAGACAGATCATAATAAATCGAAATAAATGCATTTTTTCATATAAATTACCTAATAACCCTAACACTTCATGGTTTTTCCCTATTGGTAGAAATGCATTCTGAATGGATGCTGAATTCATACCTCGATGTGAATAATCATATATAAAGTGAAAACTTTGATTGCTATGCAGTGTTAATTTTGTTAGTGAAAATTGATTGAAACTTGACAGGTCTGTTGCACCAGCACAAGGTCTGATCAGCTCAACTAATGAGTGATCAACAGAATGCAGCGGATTATACCACAAATGTGTTTTTCATTTTTCTGACTACATTTTTGTCACAATTTATTAATGGCATTGTGCTGTTGATTCATGACATTGACAGATCAGAGTACACACATTCATAATTTTCAGTCACATTGCTAGTGCAGAGGACCTCTCAATTCAAGCCAGGAGTTGATTCAAGCCATAGGCATTTTTGCCCCCTTTTTTAATCGGCAAAATTAACACTGTGACTACGGCTAAGATATAATGATTTTAAAAAGTCTTTTTTTTAACACCACTGTACACCTGTCCTCTTCTGTCTGTGTCTGCAGGGCGCAGCTGAGAGACCCCGAAGTGGTGGCAGCCCTCGTCCAGCAGAATGTCAAGATGGCGCGTCTGCTCCCTCCCACAGGCACCGATGTGTTTCGGCCCCTCACTTTGGAGTCGCTCGCTGAGATTGATCGGCGGATGGCAGAGGAAGCCGCCGAGCAGGAGCGCATGAAGGAGCAGAATGTCAAGGTGGCCGAGGAGGATCTGCCCAAACCCACCAGTGATCTGGAAGCTGGGAAAGTCCTGCCGTTTATCTATGGAGACCCTCCACCAAATCTCCTCAATGTTCCTATTGAAGAGTTGGATCCGTACTACAAAGCACAAAAAGTAAAAAGCAGCACACACTTACACATGCAGTCTGTAAATATGTTCAAATATGGGTTATCAGAATAATGGTTACCCGCTCATGTGGTATTTTTTGTACCTTTTTTTCTGTTTCGCAGACGTTCATCGTTATAGACAAAAAGAACACGATATACAGATTCAACACTGAACCAGCCTGTTACTGTCTGAGTCCCTTCAACCCTGTTCGACGAGCTGCCATAAGAATACTCATACACTCATATCCTATTCAGTATAACCCATGTGTGTGCGAATAGATGTAACAATGCTCTTCATGTTTTTTCATTTTCATGTACACTACAAAAGTTTAGGGTCAGTTTTATTATTATATTTTTTTTAAAGAAAATTATTCTGTTCATCAAGGCGCCATTTATTAAATGTAAAAAAAAAAAAAAGTTAAATGGTTAAATATTTATCAAAATTTTAAATAACTGCTTGATTGAAATTATTATTCCAGTCATTATTGCTTTTATTACTATTATTACCATTAATAATAATAATATTAATTATAGTAATAATAATTAATATTATTATTATTAGAGTGATTTCTGAAGGATCGTGTGACTCAAGACTGGAGACATTGAGCTGAAAATTCATCTTTAAAATCAATGGAATAAATGATTATGTTAAATTATAAATTACTTTTAAACAGTTATTTTATAGTGAAATAACATTTCACATATTTGATTAAATAAATGCAGCCTTGGTGAGCAGCTTAAATTTATTTTAAAACGTTTAAATATCGTAATGACCCCAAACTTTTGACCGGTAGTGTATGACTTAACAATTCAGGTTTATTTGTAAAGCTCTGGCTTTTTGGTTTTATTAGGAGCCACATATCATTCCTTCTTTGTTTTCCTTCACTTCACAACAAATTGTTTAGCTTAGTCATCATGCTAACCATCCTGACAAACTGTGTGTTCATGGCGATGAGCGACCCTCCAGGCTGGAGCAAAATATTAGAGTAAGAGCTGCACCATCTCTCCTAAATATACCATCCATACATTCATCCATCCATACACACATGCATACATGCATACATACCTACAGTGTATCAGCATATATAAGTACACCCCTCAAAAATCTATCTTTTAACTTCATATTTTTAATAGGAAGCTATACAATCATATATTTGTGCATATACATTACATTAGTCAGTACTGAAGACAAAACAAAAGAACTTACGATGATGGTCCAAAAACTAGTACATCCAAATTTATGTTATAGAAAAATATTAAATACAAATAAAAAAAGGAAAATATAAGACAAACAAAACAATTGAAAAATGTAATTGAAAAACTTGTTTCATTCGCAACATTTTTCTGGAATTGTAATATCTTTCAATTTCTAAATATGTTTGGTGACTAAAATATTATTTTAATAAATATATCTGTATAATAAATCTGTTTTGTTTAAATGCACCAAAATGCATTGCCTATATTCACTGAGAAATGGATACAAATATACATTTTGAAAATGAGGGAGTCCTCAGTTATGCTGAGCACTGTGCATATATACATAACCACTTATCCTTACTCTTTTTTTGATTCAGATATATACTTAAACGTCCATGTGCTTTTATTATAGAATTGTTGCAAACTGCTGTCTCATTCAGCTTTGCATTTGAGTTTAAAAAAGTGTATAACGATACAGTTTTATACTTGCATCAGGTTACAATATTATTGTGATTTTAAATATATTTGATATTCCACAATGTATTGCAGTTTATTACTGCTTTTCCAACAGGCAACATCTGTTCTAACTAAACAGAAATGTGTTTCAGTTTGTTTAACTCGCTTCAATTTTATTGCTGCAATGTAAAATGGTCGACAAACTGACCAACACCTTAATGAAAAATTGCCATAAATGTTGTATGCATGTGATCTTGATTTTGCTAATTCACTGCATGCTGAAGGTGATCAAGCTCACAAAATAAAACTCAAGTTCAAAACCACCATCTAGTACACTGTAAGGTAAATGATTTAAATATTCAACCAAAAAGTATAATGAAATATTGGTAATATATAGAAATATATAGAGTTGTATCAATATAATATTGCAGTATAAAATATTGCAATACTATGCTGTATTTCCTCCCACACCAAATTGGTTGTATGTTCATAAAGTGGTTGTGTTTGAATTAATAAACAAGTCATACTGTATCATTTGAAAGATAGAGTTATTTAGTTACTATGGAGGAGTGGTGGGCAGGCATGGCCTGTTATATATGATATTTTGTGAAGCTTTTGAAATAAGTGCACGAACAGTTAGCTAATTAACATTCTGAACTGAATGAGACATGTTTACAGACTTTTATCATGTTATTTGAATCCCTACAGGTACGTTTTCACTGGCATCTACACCTTTGAGGCAATGGTAAAGGTTCTGTCCAGAGGTTTCTGCATTGGCGATTTCACATTCCTACGAGACCCGTGGAACTGGCTTGATTTCATGGTCATCAGCATGGCGTGAGTGTGACACTGAATAAATATCACTTGAAACATCTTTTTATGGCTCTAAATTTACTAACAGATGCTTTATCTAAATACAGAGTGTTGCATTATTAATGGTTAGTTCAACCAAAAATGAACGTTTTGCTATTAATGACTCACTTCCAAGTCGTTTTAATCACATTTGTTCATCTTTAGAACACAAATTAAGATATTTTAGATGAAATATGATGCACTTCCAATGGTGAAATGGTATTATTATTGTTGTATTACTATTATTATAATGGTGCCATAGTAAATGTACACCCTGATGACCTTACGAAGAAGAGAACACATTGGCAAACAAACATTTTTAATTATTGTTATGATTTTTTTTTTTTTTGGTGCACAGAAATGTTTTTGGAGCCTAATATAATTACAGTTGAAGTCTCATTAAATGTTTTAAGTTCCGGACTTTGAAGGTCTCAGGACCACTGCTGTCCATAAAGGGTCAGATAGCTCTCGGATTTCATCTAAAATACTTTAAATACTTGTGTTTTGAAGATGAGCAAAAGTCTCTAGATTAGAACAACATGAGGGTGAATAGTTAAAAACAGAATTTTCATTTTTAAGTGAGCTATAACCCTGTAAGTTAAATGCAATTGGGTAGTTCTGAAGAGAACTGGAAGTGTTTACAACTTTATTTTTAACTGCAGATTCCATAATCAGATGCATTTTCCAGATACTCAGCATAGTGTGTGTCTAATCAGTTTTTGCTCTGTCAGGCTATGTGGCACATGAGTTGGCAAACGCATTAGACTCTGAAGCATTGTGAAAATACCCGCTCTGATGTGAGAGGTCAAAAGTCAGTGTGTTTACACCTTTGCCACTGAACACAATGAGGCTGGCCTTAACCCCCTCAGCTTCTCCATATGCCCCCTCGAAAGTGCACCCTCACCTCCCTTTACTATTAGAGCCTGGCTGAATGAAAATGTTTATCCACTTGTAAAGCAGGATCACTTATCATGTCTATTTTTAGCAGCAAATCTCAGCTTCGCACTTTAGTGTGATTGTAGTATTGAAGGACTTTTAAGGTCCTGGTTGACCTTTACTGCTGCATTCCCTCTGCTGTTTTCTTCTATACCAATACCTGAATGTGTTTTATATGCACATGTGTAAGTACATATCAGAGGTGCCCAAACCTGCATCTTGAGGGCCACTGTCCTGTAAAGGTCAGCTTCAACCTTAAGAAAACACATTATCCAGCTGATCAAGGTCTTCAAGACCATTAAAAACAACCAGTTGGAGCTACCCTCTTTGAAAAGTGAATTCTAAATGTACAGTTTAAAGTCTATGAACACCATTTTAAGTAGCATTTGACAGACACTTATGCAAAGGGATTTAGATTGCATTAGATTTTTGTTAGTTCATGCTTTTGCTGGGAATCAAAACCAAGATCTTTTTTTTCCATTCTTGCTAATATTTTTTCATGATTTATCGAGAAGGATGAGCTTTGTTTTATGATAAACTATCTAGTAAGTGGAATGATTTACATGTAGAACTTCAAAAGAAAAAAAAAGTGCTGCTTGAAAAATATAATTGATGAACATTTTTGTCATGTTTGGTTCAATCTGGTGGATTTACAACTTAAAACACTCATAAATATTGTGTTTTACGCCTGATTTCTTTAATGTTTTATGATATCCTCCAGACTATGCACTTGAACTTACTCTTTCATTGGACTCTTTCATTGAATTTTAAGTGTTTGAATCAACTTTGTTACAGCTGTGGTGTTTTCGGTCAAAAGTCAGGGCTATAGGAAATGAATGCATATCCAGACTATCTTGCAACAAAGGATCATTCTGAAAACTTAGCCCTATATACATTTCTGGAGATCGCGAATTATATAGCCAGACATATGAATGGCTGCAATTTATTTTTAAAATTAACAATAAGAGGCAGTTTGGGGCACTTTTCGTGATTACCAGCTGACCGATTACCCCCGTATGGAGGGCTTTCCTCCTGTTACCAGTTTGTCCTGTTAGCTTGCCATGAACGTCGGCGGACTTGAGACAGTCAGTCAGTCGTTTAGTCAGTGGACAGTGGCATTTGGTGGATTTACAAGAGAAAAGCAGGTGCGAATGGCACTCGCCAGAGAACTTTGCGATCTCAAAAAGTGTACAACGCAGCCTCTCGTGGATTCGCAAAAATAAAACCTGCAAAAAAACATAGCTGCTGGCACGTATTTGGCACTCTCCAGAAATGTATATAGAGGTACATTTTCAGAATGACTCTAAGTTGCTATATCATCCATCAGACTGAAAACAGCCCCATACACACCACACCAACAAACTCACTAGAACACACACACATTGCACATTGAACAATGTTTTTTGCATGTACACATCGCTTTCCCACACTGATGTGTTGATCCTCCCATTTGATTACCTCCATGACATTACATGTTCATTTTGTAATATATTTTGAGTACCTATTTATATTTTCACTGTGGTTATTTTATGTCTTATTCTATAAATTCCTGTTAAACACTACTTTGAGACATTATTCACAGCTAAAGAATGTTGAATAAAAATTTGGTAGTGAGAAATGTTTTTCGTGCTAATTTAAGAGCAGTTAAAACAGAACAATAAACAATAAAGTAAGTGGTTGGAGGTGAACACGACAGGAGGGTTAATGAGCATTTATTTAAAGCAACACGCGTTGAATTTTTCAAGCTCTTGACCTTGCATTGTTGATTGAACTCAAGAATCAGAATTTTGCATTTTATGATTTAGTTAGTTTTTGATTATGTTAGTTTTACATTTGGTTGCCTACAGTTAACAGACAGTAAAATTACTCGTGATCCAATTGCCCAACAGGCATCTCACTTGCATTTGGTTCATATTATAACATAATGATGCCATTTGGCTTCTGTGATCGACTGTTGCGCTCAAGCTAAATATAGTCTTCACTGAACATATCTGTTACTCCAGCAATTTCTACACGCCTCAGAGAACTCTACAAAACATGCTTCAAGAAGGTTTACATGAATAAAACACACTCTTGGTTTTAGTCATGTGCTTCGATCTCAGGAAAATGTGACATTTTACTGTATGCTTTGACAAAACAATGCTATAAATAATCTTAATTCTTTAAAATGATCGCCATCACTATAAAATTAAATACAACATGTGAACACACATCAGTAGTAGAGGTTTTATAATAAGAAGATATTCCCAGTGCTGGGTTCATCCGCTTTATAAACCATATGATATATGACCCCTGATAAATTGTCAGTGTTTATATTGAGAAATAAGCATTTTTCCATCATCCTATAGGTACCTCACAGAGTTTGTGGACTTGGGGAATATATCCGCTTTGAGGACTTTCCGTGTTCTCCGTGCCCTGAAAACAATCACTGTAATTCCAGGTAAGCACGGCATGGCTGCTGTATACTGTACATTGTATAATTTTAAGAATGTGTCAGCTAAGATTGTGTTTAATTGTTAATTCCAGGTCTAAAAACCATTGTTGGGGCCCTAATTCAGTCAGTAAAGAAACTGGCGGATGTGATGATCCTCACTGTCTTCTGTCTCAGCGTGTTTGCTCTCATTGGCCTGCAACTGTTTATGGGAAATTTGCGGCAAAAGTGCGTCTTGTGGCCTCCGGTTGGCTGGTACAGTGACAACCTGACAGTGCTCTCCAATTACACAGACATCAATGGAAATGGAACTGCCAACAGCACTTTTGACTACCAGAAATATATTAACAGTGAAGGTGACTTGTGTCTTATTTACATTAGTAACCTGATGTATATTGATTAATGTATCAGCAGGAGACATGAGTGTTAATTCAGTTTTGGTTATGTATGACTTTGTTTTTTGGTCACAATTTACAATAAGTTTTCATTAGCTAATTTTTAGACCATGGCTTCTAGCATATGTCACAAGAGCACCTTTTGAGGTGAGAGTAGTGAGGTTAAGGTAGTGAGGTCGCCTGCATAGCACTTCGCTAGCTGGCCTTACACTCACCCCCTAAACCTCACTCCCATCCCAGACAAGCCCTCACATGTAACCCACCAGTCCTACTGCACCCATCCCATTCTGAGCTAGGATTGAACCAGTGATTCTTTGTATGGGAGTCGGTTGCTCTAACAAGGAGGCTAAAGCATGGTCTTTAGGGCCTACTCACACTATGCCATCCGTACCGTGCCCAGGCCCGTTTCCCGGATCGTTTGAGAAGTGTGAGTGCGCTGTATCGGGCTCAGGCAAGGTTCACTTGGCCGGCCCTGGCCCGGTTGGAAGAGGTGTGCCTGAGCGCGGTTCACTTGGGCTTTGGCGCGGTACGCTTGTGTGTGAGTGCAAAACGCGCCAAAGCCCGAAACTGAAAGCGAGACGTGACTTTTAAGGGACTGTTTGATATGGATTTATTAATCATTCTTACTGTTCAGTGAACGCAAACTGCCGTAGTTTATTAAAGACGCAAACTCCTCACTTCACGACAGCTGCGCGCCTTCAGTAGACCTCCTCATTCCTGCAGCACGAGAGCTTTATGATTGTTTATGAGCGCCAAAAGTGGCGTATCTGTTCGGCGAAATATCTGACTGCGTGTCCCCGCATCCCTAAGGACTGTTTGGCGAAATATTTGACGGCATATCAAACGACTAAAACGATATAACTAGAGAAATCTCCACTGTGCTGCTGAGTGAGAGAGCGCTTCTCACTGAACAGCCCAGCAGCGATGACGTAAGCGTGCCGAAGCCCGTTTGTGGTGTGAGCGCGGGCCGTCGGGGGAGACGGGAGGGGGGACAAACGTGCTTTGGCCCGTTTCGAGGCAACTGTACCTTGTGTGAGTACGGCCTATTAGTGACTGCTGCTGGAGCACCTTTTGAAGTCAGCAGAGTGAGGTTTACCTGCATAGCACTTTGCTAGCTGGCCTCTGTCACACTCACCCCTCTAAATCTCACTTCCATCCCAGACGAGCCCCCACAAATAACCCACCAGTCCTACTGCACCCGTCCCATTCTGAGCTAGGATTGAACCGGTGATTCTTTGTATGGGAGTCAGTTGCTTTAACAAGGAGGCTAAAGACCATGGCCTCTAGTGTCTGCTGCTAGAGCACCTTTTGAGGTTAATCATATTTAAACATTCACAAATGCTAAATTCATGCTTTTTAACCTTAGTCAGTGCACTTTGAATTAGTGAATAAGAACTAGCAATGAACAATTTCCATTAACTAACATTATAAAATGATGAATTTATTGTTCATGTTAGTTAGTACATTAACTAATACAAACTGATTGTAAAGTGTGACCAAAGTTGATTGAATGTCCATCTTAAGATTAAGGTAAAAAGACTTTAAATGAATGACAGCTTGTCGTTTACTGCATGTACAGTCATTTAAGTCCTCTCCATTCTCTTTGCATAGAAAACTACTACTATGTGCCAGGCCAGATGGATCCTTTAGTTTGTGGGAACAGCTCGGACGCAGGGTATGTTCTGCTGATATTTATTTTATATTGCTTCATGCTTTTAAATAACAATGCACAAGGCTAATTGTCTGTATGTGTATATTAAAGCAGTGTTTCTCAACCACGTTCCTGTGGGACCACCAACACTACATGATTTAGATGTCTCATTTGTCTGTCACATCCATTACAGGTCTTTTAGTCTCTGCTGATGATCTGAATCAGGAGTGTTTGGTTAAGGAGACACGGAAAATGTGCGGAACTGGTGGTCCTCCAGGAATGTGGTTGAGAAACACTGTATTAAAGGAGCTGTTGCTTTTCACAGGTTGTGTCCTGAGGGTTACATATGCCTGAAAGCTGGCCGAAATCCTAATTATGGCTACACCAGTTATGACAACTTTGGTTGGGCTTTCTTAGCTCTTTTCCGGCTCATGACTCAAGATTTCTGGGAGAACTTGTTCCAGTTGGTAGGTATATGCATCCTGTTGGATTCTTATTCCTTGCCATCTTACATGTTTAACTCAATTCATGTTTAATTATATAGCACTTTTCACAATGTAGATTGTTTTAACGCAGCTTAACGTAGTTCTAGATGGTCTGCATGAGCACACAAAGGAACCTCACAAAAAATATTTTAGACAGCGGAAGTGTGACTGTGTAATGAGTCAGTCATGTAATAAATAGAGACAGCTTTGGTGATACCTAAGGGAATATTTGCTTACTTAAATACTAACTTATCACTGGAAATGCCATGAAAAGTAGAAAATGATGGTCAGAAATTACAAAAAAATTATACCCAAGCAGTTCTTTAAGATGCTGTTTATTTATTTATTTATTTTTTGTTAGCTCAGATGAAATGCACTGGATTATAGGATATCAAAGGCAGTGTTTTGCATGTGTTTTGATGCCTTCCTGCCTTCAATTTAAGAGCTTTTCAGACACAGTCATCATATTACTCACATTCTTACATGTGATACAATACAATGGCTTCCTGTTATAATATTTAATAGGATTGAAATGACATGACAATCAATTGTCAGGTGTTAAAACATATGTTTTATAAGGCTTATTTTATGTCCACTGCTATTAAAATGTTGGGAGTTTTTTTGTTTTTTTAAAGTTCAGGAAGGAAGGACAAGTTTATTTTTAAGCAGCATTTTTACATAGTAAAAGGACTTCTGGCAAGTAATTTAGCACATATTCAGTTAGAAAAAGTTTATTTTATGTTGCAGTAATATTTTACAATGTTACTGTTTATTTATTATTATTTATTTTAATGAAGACAGTGAAGCCTTGATTAAAACAACAGACATTTTATAAAGATGTTTTTTTTTATGTGGACCAAAGTTTGATTTACTGTAAAATGAACATTATTAATGCATAAAACATATTAACATATCGTCACGTTAGAATTTGGTTCTATCTGCCATTTTTGTCAAAATTGAGTTATTGACATATTCTTATTAAATGATAACTTATTTACATTATTGGATGTTTTTTTAGAAGTTGTTTACATTTTTAAGATTTTTTATTTAAAAAAAAAATGTTATACAAATACAGTTTGCTATGGCAAGCAAAAACTTTGGAGCTCAACATCTAAAAATCATTCAGAATGGAGATAGAACCTTATAATTCCAAGGCGACTTTTACAAATCTATACACTGCATACAATAAATTTCTTCCTATAAAATATATAGATTATATATAGATTAATCTAAAAAAAAATAAACTACTCAAACAGCAGCACTAAAGTATTTTTCAAATGTTTCAGACTCTCCGTGCAGCAGGAAAGACGTACATGATCTTCTTTGTGGTCATCATCTTCTTGGGTTCGTTCTACCTCATTAATCTGATTCTGGCTGTGGTGGCCATGGCCTATGCTGAACAAAACGAAGCCACCGCTGCAGAAGCTAAAGAGAAGGAGGAAGAGTATGCAAAAATCATGGAGCAACTCAAGAAACAAGCTGAGGTTTGTTATCATTACTGTTAATTGAAACCTTCCCAACGTTCATTCAGAAAAACACTAGTTAATCATTCTGATTTTACCTTTTTTCATGTCACGCAGCAGAAGAACGGGATGGTAAATGGCAGCAAGACATCCCTGTCAAGCAAAAAGAAAGGTGATAATGATCAAATGCAAAGCGACTATGATGGGATTGCATTGAAACCCCTCTCGAAATCCAATGGATCTAAAGGCAACATAAATTACTTGGAAGTTCCTGACTCACAGATACGAAAACCAAGTGTGGTGAGCGCTGTAGAGAGTGCTTTAGATGGTAAGTTCATTTTTTAGTTTAGTGTGTGTTAGAACATAGAGTTTAGGGTGGAATAAACATTTTAGCATTTCATTATATTGTTTATTATTTATCATATGATGGTTTTAATATTTTTACATGTAACTTATTCATGTACAAATGTTACTACAACATGATTCATTGAAAACTTGCGAAAATATTTAGTCAATCATTTCTAATTAAACTTTAAGAATTTGAATTTTAACGATCTAGGTGCAAAGTCTAAAGCGCATGGTGCAAAAGCATTAAGGGCGGGCCCGAATCCACTTTTAAGGACGGCAAATTTAAAGACAGAAAAATAAGGTTTGCGTATGGTCTAACATGGTTGTGCTTTTTTTCTTTTTGAGTTATGGGTGTGCTATGGCACATTTGCTATTTACATGGTGGAATTTGTAAGTGTAAAAACTGAATGCTTCACTAGAGATAAACAGTTAAACAGACCACCTGCAGCATGAGGATAAACAACGAACCTCCTCCATTTGGCCTCTTTACTTTCTCTTTAGTTTATTTTTAATCTTTACTCCTTTACTTTTATGGATAAGGAAACAGTGTTGTATGCACTCCCTAAAGACATCCATTAGCCTACATATTTAATTTTGTTTGTTCAGCGCTTTGTGTCAAGATTTGTTTCAAAACCATTTTTAAATTCAGTTCTTATTTTCAGCAAACGAATAAATGAGCAATAAAAACAAAGTGTGGTCACAAAACTGAGTAATATCCAAACACACGTCCTATTTTTATGATGCATATGGTGATGCACACATCTACAAAACCCGACAGGTAAAAAGCTAAAAGTTACTCAAGATAGCAAAGCGCCAACAATGTGCCTTAACCCACCTCTTTTTAAGACTAGCACACCAATGATTCCACAAAGTGGCGCAAATTAATTTTTTATTTAAACAAAATGGTGCAAAATGTGAAAATTACTGTTGCGCCGGTCTGAAAATCGCTCAAAAAACGTCTTGCATCCTATTGCGCTGGGCATGGCTTAATTTGTGCCGGAACACGCCTGGCACCTCTGAAATTTTATCCGGCACCTCATTTTTTCTATCCCCCTCCTCAACCGCCCTCCTCCCGCGTCCGATGTTCACTTTCACTTTCTTCCATGACTCCCCAACCCTCTTGACTTTCGTCCGCGGCAACACCCTTCCCTGCTCTCACCTTGAAATGAATCTTTGCGTTTAACTAACAAAATTAAATATGTAGGCTAATGGATGTCTTCAGTGGAGTGTACAACACTGTTTCCTTATCCACAGAAGTAAAGGAGTAAAGTAAAGAGGCTGCCTTTTTCTGAGTTGTAGTGTTTGCATAGTTATTGCGCTGTTGCTTTGTAGGGCAGCATTTCCTAGTAGTGATTTTTTTTACAAGATTTGACATCCCACAATGCTGTTTTTCCTTGGTTTCCATGGCCCAAACCATGACAATTAGATGAACATGCAAGTACATGCTGAATATAAAATAAACAAGCATAGATTCAACAAAAACAAAACCCAAACTTAGCAAATGTCTGATTATAACAATGCGAATGTTTGCACAAGATTATTCTGATGGAACTAATGGTAGTTTACCAGCTAAAGCAAACTTTTCTGTAAGCTGTGCATACAAACTCCTGAAACAAGCATTCAAATGGATCAATAAAAGAGTGTTACACTTTACAATAAGGTGTCATAAGTTAATGTGAGTTCAGGTATTTACAAGTATGAACAGTATGGCATTTATTTACTAATGCATTATTAAGATATTGTTCATGCTTGTTAACATTGCTCTGTGAGTTATTGGAACTGTAGTGAACTTTATTTTCATTTGCTAACAAGCATGTATTGCTCATCGTTTATTCATGTTAGTAACTAATGCTGCATTATTGTAAAGTAAAAAAAAAAAACAGAATAAAATAAAGAAAAAAGTTCAGCCCTATTTTAAATGAGGAGATCCAGAAGTCAAACCCTATGTTAAATGGTGTGCCAAAACACTTTCATCTACAGCGCAAGAGGATATTGAAAGGCCATGTCCTCCCGGCTGGTACAAGTTTGCTGATATATTCCTGAAATGGGATTGCTGCATACCATGGGTGAAGTTCAAGAGGATCGTCTACTTATTTGTAATGGACCCTTTTGTGGATCTGGGCATCACCTTGTGCATTGTGCTCAATACTGTGTTCATGGCTATGGAGCACTATCCCATGTCAGTACACGTTGAAGAAGTGTTGGCAATAGGAAACCTGGCAAGTGAATCTAGATATTGATGTTTGCTTACTATCAAAAATGTAGTTTGGTCACTGTGCGGAAGCTCTTGAATGATCATGTTTTTCCTCCCTCAGGTTTTCACAGGTATCTTCGCAGCAGAGATGGTGCTAAAGCTCATTGCGCTGGACCCATATTATTACTTCCAGGTTGGCTGGAACATTTTTGATAGTATAATTGTGACCATGAGTCTGGTGGAGTTGATGTTGGCCGATGTTGAGGGCTTGTCTGTGCTGAGGTCCTTCCGTCTGGTGGGTCAAACTTTTTTGTCTGACAGACTTTTTTTTTTAAATCATGCTTCCAAAAGGGTTTTTTTCACAGTGATGCCCTAGTTCAGGGGTGGGGAACCTTTTTTTCTATCAAGGGCCATTTACATTTTTGTAACATCGTTTAGGGGCCATACTAAATTATAGGGCTGCTCAAAAAATTGGGAAAAATTATTTTGGTCAAAATTGTAATCATGATTATTCAAAATGATTATCAGCTGGAGTCAAAATTATTCACCCTCCTGTCAATTTTGTTGTTTTGTTTTTTATATATATAAATATTTCCCAAATGATGTTTAACAGAGGAATTTTTCACAGTATTTTCCATAATTTTTTTTTCTTCTGGTAAAGGCTTATTTGTTTTATTTTGGCTAGAATAAAAAGCAGTTTCTAATATTTTGAAACCTGTTTTAATGTCAATATTATTAGCCCCTTAAGCAATATATATTTTTGATTGTCTGCAGAAGAAACTACTGTTAAACAACGACTTGCCTAATTACACTAATTAAGCTATTAAATTTCACTTTAAGCTAAATATTAGTATCTTGAAAAATATCTAGTAAAATATAATGTACTGTCATTATAGCAAATATAAAATAAATCAGTTATTAGAAATGAGTTATTAAATCTGTTATGTTTAAAAATGGGTTGAAAATAAATCTTTCCATTAAACAGAAATTGCGGGAAAGGGTCGCATATAATTCATTAGGGCAAATAAATCGGATTTTATATATGCACAGTTATTTTCCTCCCTGTAAAAAAGGAAAGGGAAATAAATACGATAGAATAAAAATATGAAACAAACTGTGCTTTAAGCATCTTCACTGTAAGAAAAAAACTTTAGCTACAAAATTCCTTCAGTCAAGAGCAGTGAGTAATTTTCTCCTATTGTTGTTTGATTAATAAGAAAAACAGTGAGCAGCAGGAATATTGCGCACTGTCACTTTAAGAATAGCGCAGCTCTGATATGGTTTCTCTTTTACATGTCTTTTGATTCTCAACTTGTTTGTTTATTACACAAATGAGGGTTAATTTGAATAATCACTAATCACCGCGCTCTGACAGAAATGTGCATGTATTTGATCATTAAATCGCTCGCATTAAGATGGCGTTAGATGTGTGTGCTCTGCTCGTCTCTGAGGCTAAGCACGCGCACACACACAGAAGCATGCCATGCGGTCTCGTTCGCACTATTAAAAATATGAATGATTCGAACGTACATTAATTAATCATGCACATCCCCTGCTGCAAACGTTACATTACAGCACATGCTTTGTCATTTTCATGTGAATCTGAGCTTTGCAGAGCAACAAATGTGTACAACTGTCACTTTTTTAAATAGATATTTCTGAGGGGTGATTTTGAATTGACAGATGGGGCCGCATCAAATCGTCTCGCGGGCAGCATACGGCCCGGAGGCCGGACGTTCCCTACCCCTGCCCTAGAAGAATATTTTTTGGATCTGTAAAGAACTTTTTTTTCTTAGTCTGAAGAACATTTTAATAGCGTAAAGAACATGTATACAGTGCTTAGCATAATTGAGTACACCCCATTTTGAAAATGAATATTTTTATTAATTTCTCAGTAAAGGTCAGATTTATTAAATGGATATATTAATTAGTAATATTTTAGTCAATGAACATCTTTATAAATAGAAAGATAATACATTTAAGCTTATTTAAATTACAAACTACAACATTTCAACAAAATTTAATACATTTTTAGTTTTTCTTGAATTTCACTCTTTTATTTCACATGTTAGTTTATTAATATTTCCTCTAACATATAAATTATACTATATGCATATACAGTATTAGTTTTAGACTGTTGTCCTGTTATTTTGTAAGATTAGCTCCAGATTTGGCTTTAGTACTGACTAATCTAATGTATATGCACACATATAGTATTGTAAAGCATCTTATAGAAAATATAAATTTCATTCATCCTTTTTCTTTTCGACTTGGTCACTTTATTAATCTGGAGACACCACAGCGGAATGAACTGCCAACTTATCCAGCATATGTTTTATGCAGCGGATGCCCTTCCAGCTGCAACCCATCTCTGGGAAACACCCATACACACTCATTCACACTCACACACTACTGACAATTTAGCATACACAATTCACCTGTACCGCATGTCTTTGGACTTGTGGAGGAAACCAGAGCACCCGGAGGAAACCCACGCGAACGCGGGGAAGAACATGCAGACTCCACACAGAAACGCCAACTGACCCAACTGAGGCTTGAACCATGACTTTCTTTCTCTGAGGCGACAGCACTACCTACTGCGCCACCACGTCGCTGAAAATATTAAGTTAAATAAGAGTTTTGTGGGGGGGTGTAGTCCTATGTTGAGCACACACACATTTAGTACACACACATTCATGTTGGAGAAAAAAAATAAATAAATTGAGGGGCAAAATCTGCAAAAAAAAAAAAAAGAAAAATAGTGGAAATTTTGTAGTTTGTAATAAAAAGTTTTTTGCAATAACTTTAATTTAAACGTATTGTCTTTTCATTCCTTAAGATGTTCGGAGACCAAACTCTTTATTTTGATGAATAATAACTGTTTAATAAATTTTCCTTTTTTCCTTTATACAATAATAATTTCCCCCCATTATATAAAAATCTCTTGTGGAATGGTTGGTTCGCAGATGCGTGTGTTCAAGCTGGCAAAGTCCTGGCCAACCCTAAACATGCTGATAAAGATCATCGGCAACTCTGTGGGCGCACTTGGGAATCTGACCCTCGTCCTGGCCATTATCGTCTTCATCTTTGCCGTGGTGGGGATGCAGCTTTTCGGGAAAAGCTACACGGACTCTGTTTGTAAAATCTCATCAGATTGCGAGCTCCCTCGCTGGCACATGGCAGATTTCTTTCACGCCTTCCTCATCATCTTTCGTGTTCTGTGCGGCGAGTGGATTGAAACTATGTGGGACTGCATGGAGGTGGCTGGTCAAGGCATGTGCATCATCGTCTTCATGATGGTCATGGTTATAGGAAACCTAGTGGTGAGTGTATTAATGCAATCTTTACTAAACAGACAGATGTATGTACTTGATTATACAGTTTGTAATAGAAGTCACAAAACGTGGATGTCAAACTAAGAGGAATTAACTAGCAATGGATTTTTTAAAAAGAGTTTTAACAAATCTGGATTGCAGTAGTTTTTAATTACAGAAAAATTAAGATTGGCCTGGCCTAGCTGGTGTTGATTTTGGCATTGATTATCAGACTGCAGAAAATAACACTTTCATTTAAATGATCTTTAAATAATCCATTAAAATAATTCTTTCTATCTCATAGGCCTACATTTATTTTAATAAGCAACATACTTTAAATCGAACAACCTGAGACATTGCACAAGCAAGAGACAGGCCACACAGTTGTGTATAGTACACTGGAAAATGCGTAGCTCACATTTATTTTGTAATAGCTGAGAAATCAACAAAATATAATAAATACAATTTCTTTTAATTAAAAACTCCTGTCATTTCTTTGAAATTGTCATTTCTAATTAAATAAAGTTTAACTTTAACCAGAAAATAATCCTAGACTTCCATAATATTTCTTCATACACTATCTGAAAAAAGTCTTGTCTTCGATTCCTGTTGTAAGAGCATCAAATAATAACTTGACTTCTAGTTCAGCATTTGGAAAAGTGGCAGAAGGTAGATTGTCCAGGTGAATCATCTGTTGAACTGCAAGCCCAATCATCACAAATACTGCAGAAGTCCTATTGAAACCTGCATGGACCCAGAATTCTCACAGAAATTGTCTGGAGAAGTTTGGAGAAGAAAACAATCATGCTTTGGGGTTACATTCAGTATAGGGCTGTGCGAAAGATCAACACCCTGAGGTATCAAGACATTTGTGCTGCCCATTACATTACAAAGCACAGAGGAGGACAAATTCTTCAGCAGTATAGCGCTTCTCATACTTCAGCCTCCATCAAAGTTCCTGAAAACAAAGAATGTCAAGGTGCTCCAGGATTGGCCAGCCCAGTCACCAGAAATTGACATTATTAAGCATGACTTTTGTAAGATGGAGGCAGCATAAAAGATGATTAAAAAATGAATCTTGATGAACTCTGGGAGTCCTGCTAGAACGCTTTTATAATATTAAATCTTTTTCCACTTCACCATGACTTTATATTCTATACTGTACATTATTTCTGTTAAGTGACAAGACTTTTGTCTTAGCAAAGTGAGACCTTACTGTCCTATTTAAAAAATAAAAAATCAAGCAATGATACTATTTTTATTATTATTATTTTGTTAAATAAGCATAATCTAGAGGCCTTTGTCTTTCATAAAAGCCACTTCTGATACCAAATGACCAACTAGTAATCAAGTTATTATTTGTTTTTCCTAAAACTTGGATAGATGACTAATAATAAATGTATGTTTTAGAAGTAATGGTAATAAAAATATATATTAGTAATCATTAATTTAATTAAAATGTATCATATAAATATTCATATAAATAAAAATATTTAATGATTGTTATTTTTATTTTATTCAGGTATGAGGTGATATAATTATTAAACTAAAAAAATAAAATATTTATTATTTTATTTTATCTCATTAATATTTAATCAAATGAATAATATATATATATATATATATATATATATATATATATATATATATATATATATATATATATATATATATATATATATATATATATTCTTTTTTTTTGTATTTAATAATAATTGAAAACATTTCAGTCATTTAGCAGACGCTTTACCATAAAGAAGTAAACAAAGTTAACTATCTGAGACATTTGAAATGTAAATTTTTTTTATTTCTATTTTTATAAAAATAAATGAAAGTTAAAAAAATTAGTGTACTGTATGTATTTAATCTTTTTAATTTTCTAACTCTTGTCCAATAGGTGTTGAATCTTTTCCTGGCTTTGCTGCTCAGCTCCTTCAGCGGGGACAACCTGTCAGCATCTGATGATGATGGGGAGAACAACCTGCAGATTGCCATTTCTAGAATCACCAGAGGTATCGACTGGATAAAAGCCTTCGCTAACAAACACGTGAGACAATGTCTGAATCTGAAGCCAAAGGAAGAGGGTGCGAAAGTAAATGGAGAAGGCGACGCTAAAATGAATGCCATCATGAATTCCAGTTCCTCCATGGTCAAAGTGCCTATAGCCAATGGAGAATCAGATGATGACGACGGAAATGGCTCTTCTGAGGACGAAGACGATGAGGGCGGTGATATAAATATGAAAGTGAGTTTTATTCAGTAAAAAAAATTTACTTACTATTCCAATTCCCTCAATTAACCAATGGCTAGTTTTCTCCTTATAATAAAGATATTGGCTGTTTATTAGTAAATATAAAGTTGGATCTTATTCTACATCTCTAATGGTACCCAATATTTAACCCAACTATTATCTTACTAGCTTTTAATAAGCAGCAAATCAGTAGTTTTTTGACTTGAATGTCTTAGTTAAAAGCATGGATTGTACTTTAAATAAAGTGACAAAAAAATTTAATGTGAAAAATCGCATAAAAGCAGAAACAAGCATCAGTGTCAAAAATATTCATATATTTTTTTAAATTTATTGATATGCAATATTGCTTTTACACAATATTGATATCTCCAAAAGTGAGTGCATATGCACTGTGATAACACACATCACTCCTTTCATCCAGACCATGGGAGAGCAGTTACAACACTGCAGTCTAGTGTGTCCTGCAGTTTGACTTTGTCCATTTATCCAGAGTTTTTAGCAGCTTTTTTTTCAGCAGTTTTTCGATGTTACAAATTACATGTAATTTAAGGACTTATCAGTTAAAATGTAAGAAGCAGTAGCTATCCAATCAGAAAAAAATGCATGAAGTGGCCAGATGTAAACAGCCCCATCTTGTCAGTTCTGTGATCAATAGTAAATTTTAGATGGAGCAGCATTTACTACACAGAGCTGTACTTGACTGACAAGCTGCACAAAATCATGTAAACAACGCAGACGATTAAATCAGGAAATAAAGAAATAGAGCAGTGTTTCTCAAACTGTGTTATGTGTACCACTAGTAGTATGCGGGCTTCCTTCTAGTGGTATGCGAAGGAATCAATTATTATTGTGACAAATATTTGTATTTTACTCTACTACTGGCCTGTAGCCAGCCTTGTGAAAGGGGTGGTTCTTTTTTCTCAAAAAGTGAACCTTTTTGCCTTATTGAGTCTACTATTTAATTATGAGATTTAAATACTGTATTTTAGTGACATTTTAAGCACTATTTTGGCTTACGTAGATTGTTGGATGGTCTTCATAAACAAAAAAAGTTAATAAAAAAAAAAACATGAAAAACAATAGCCAAAATAGTATTCAAATTCATTTTATTATCGGTTGCTTTTGGTGCTTCACACCTTTTTATTGGTCATTTTTTGTTTCAAGAATAAGAAGATTTAGTATAAAAGTTATTTGTAAAATGTTTTCTTTATTTAAAAACAATACAGTAGCGAAAGATCACTTCGCTTACGTTAGAATGTACATTGTCTTGCACAGCTGGATGTAGACCTGTGAAAAATAATTGTGTGCACTGGCCAAAACTGATTAGCTGAAGTCACACCGAAGCGACAGCCAACAGAGGATTCCACTTGGTCCTAAAACCTTTTATCAATGGGTTATTTTCACTATTTATGATGTCATAGCAGTCAAAATAAGGCAAATGAGCTTATGTATAGGACAAATTCAGGACCTTTGTCTGTGAGGTGTGGGTCTTTTAAACCACCCTAACGCCCCATTCACACGAGGCTTCAGCGTCAACGCTTGACTGAAGGCGTGTCTGAAGTTGGGGCTAAAGCGATCGTCATAGCAGCGTCAGCCAATGAAATTCAGTCAGCAATAGGCCACTGTCTAGCTGTTGTATTTGCATACAGCGATCTGATTCGCTGACGCTTCCGTCGGCGCTTGAAAAGTTGAGCTAGTCTCAACTTCTGCTGCTAGCAACATCTCTGAGGCGGCGCCGACAGATCCACAATGCAGTTCGGCAACGCCTGACGTCACCCATTCAAAGTGAATGGGAAGCGCTGACGCCCCGTGAGAATGGGGCGTAAGCTACGGGCCTGCACTATGTATTATTTTTTTCTCTGAGCCAGTCAACATATTGGCAGGATGATTTATAATTTGGGGTGCGTTTACCAAACATCGACGTAACTCGTGGCTGAATTATCATAGTATGATGCATCGTTTAGGAAAATAACAATGTAGTGACGTAATGTTTGTTTCCCAAAACCTGTAGTTGCTCTGTCGTAGATCCATTGTTTGGACGACGTTAGTTATAATGCAAAGCGTTCATAATGATGCTCTAAATAGGTTGGTAACAACTTCTTTTCAGAAAAACCGCATCATTTTTTGTGCAAGTTATATTGTTTTTACAATCCAATATTAGTTTTGTTAAAAAAACATGCACTCGTTTTCCCATGTTAAATGAAATATATGTAAATGGCACATACAGTATAAAGCCAATGTTTCCTTATTATTATATATTATTATTATATACAAATATTAACATTACATATTCTATTCTAAAACATAAAATCACTTGCAAAAGCTAGCACATACTGTATTCTAATATTATATTTAAATCATATAAATAAATAAATGAATAATTTATTATTTTTTAGGAAATGATAAAAATCATACTTTAATAATATTAATAATAATGATGATAATGATGATGGTGATTAGTAATAGTAGTAGTAGTTGTTGTAGTATTTGTATTATTATTAAGTAGGATATTGCTTATTTTTTTATTTGTTGAAAAGTCTTACAATTTGACACATGTAAACCCCTGCAGAAATGTTCTAACCAACAGCCCCATGTCATATAGTGATATATTTCTTAATATATAACCTACTATAAATTAAAAGCATTAACGTATGCTATGTTTTTTTTTTTTTTTTTTACAAGCTTTGGAGACATAACATGTATTTCGCTTTTAAATGATAATTTTAAATAATAGGTCACCTATAGCTTTTTCATCATGAGCCACGGCTGTGTTCAAGATGACATCAATGTTTTCAAAGTTCACTACGAAGGCAATGAAGATCGCTAAAACTAAACTGTAAAAATACTTTGAAAGCAAATTACACCTAAGAATGATGACTTTAATGCTTTTCTTCATTCTTCCAAGTTTGAATGTTCTAAATGAATAAGGCATAGGGGGATAACTGGGAATAGAACACAGCCAGGAACTATGCTAACTACAGCTCTAGAAGTGTAATTGCAAGCATACAAGTTTGTGATGCAGTTTGCAAATGTTCGTTAGAACAATGGATTTGGAAAATGCCAAACCAACTAACTATATTTGTAACGAAGGAACTTGCGACCTTAGTTGGCCAACAATGGTTTTCAGAAACGCACCCCTGATCGACAGGCCTAACTGCACCAACGTTACTAAAAAAATTTTACGTAGAGTCTTGTTTGAGATTTTAAGTCTGACAAAAGAAAAAATGAAGACATTAAATTGTAATTTATTAGTATGTGTTATTTTGTATTGTTATTATTTATTAGTAGTAACAATTCAGTGTTTTCCCATGGTGTAAAAAATTGTATAAAATGTCAATACTTTAAATGTAGCATATAGTATCAAAGTTAGAAATTCCAGTATTGTAACAAAACAGTATCACTGACATACGTCCATCAACACCTCTTGACACGTATACATGTGTCCCAAATACTGTGACACCTGCAAAGTCCATCTGGAGCCCCGCGGGTCGTCTTGTTTAGCGAGTATGTCTAAGGAATGGCAGAGACCGTGTGACCTGGTGACAGGGCGTGAGAAAGAGCAACGGCACAGCATGATTAGTTACTTTGCTGACCAGCGTCATGACCCTACCAGTGCCCACTTCAGAAGAAACCTGTATAAATCACATCCACGCCTACATAAAAACAGCTCTTTAAATAATGCTGCACAACATCCTTATGCAGTTTTCTTTCTTTTTACAGTTTAGGTTGTACGTTTCATTTTATGTTCTCTTCATTGAAGCACATTGGCTTAAACTCATTAGGCAACTGCTGGCATGCCTTTGGATCAGGTGACAGTTCACATGTCGTGCCCGCATGTGTCGCACAGCCCTGCGTTTTACATCCAGCTGTGTGAGGGAAAGCTGTACTTATAACTTGTGTAGACAATCAGATTGGATTGGAGTTGGAGATTTCTGTGGGATCGTTTACAGGTCAAAGCATGAGTTTATTTAATTTGTTTATTAAAAAATTTTTTAAAAATTCAACTCTGTCATCAGTGGTGGGAAGTAACAAATTAGAAATACTCAAATTACAGTAATTGAGTAGTTTTTCTCAGAAATTGTAATTTACTGAGTAGTTTTAAAAATGTGAGCTTTTACTTTCCCTTGAGTACATTTTTAGTGCAGTAATTGGTACTTTTACTCCACTACTTTCCTTTAACCTGCAGTCACTACTTTATTTTTTCTTGTCTATGGGAATTAGAATAATTAGTCCTGTGATTCTGTCCAATCAAATCACACATAGTAGTAAAGAGGTAAATCGCAACATAATGAACTACCTCAAGACATGGGCGATTTATAATTGCAGCAAACTGTTTGGAAGCATTAAAAGTGTCCAAGAAGAAGTCCAAAATCTGTACACGCATTGAGCCAGAGACTGTTTAGTTGCATGTCAATGATGAGAAGTTGATGGATATTTACTGACTGATGACCGAAATGGCTTTAAACACCCAGCAGGCACATGTATGACGACAGATTGACGTTGCACCCAAACATTGTGGGGATGTTACGTTTTTGTTTGGAAATAAAATTTGGGTTGATGTCAGACTCTAACGTCAGGTCAACGTCAGTGTTTAACCTAAAATCAACCAAATATCAACTTCTAATGATGTTATAGTTTGACGTTGTGTGGGCATTACCTCTATGACGTCTATCAGATGTTGGATTTTGGTTGTGATTTGTTTGTGTTTGTAATCAAAATGACATTGGTTTACGATGATGGCTCAACGTTGGATTCTATTCATTTTAAAACACAACCTAAAATCAGCCAAATAGACGCTGGCTAGACAATTTTTTTTGGTCACCTGACATTACAACCTAAATCTAACCTAATATTAAAATCTTATGATGTTGTGTGCCTTCCGAGCAATAGCTAAATGCACTACAGAATGTTACGTTTACACACATCCACAAATTACATGTAAATGCATCAGTTTTTTTTCAGAGTAATACTCACGACTCACTACTCTTGAGTACATTTGAAAGGTCTACTTTTTACTCATAAATGTAGTAATATTTACAACAGACATGTCTACTCTACTCACACTACATTTCTAGTCAAGTAATGATACTTTTACTTAAGTATGATCTTTTTCAGCACTCTTTTCACCACTGTCACTCATTCACTCCCTTTTGGCTTAGTTCCTGCTTGATTAGGGATCTAAAATGATAAATGTTTTCTTTGCAGATACCTGTTTTAAGCATATTTTAAAAAATCCATTTAATATTGTAACATTTCAGGTAGCAAAAAAAGAAGCTAAAAAGTGTTTACGGTTGTATTTTATTGTAGTATTTTATTTGTTTAAGGTTTGGTTATTTTTTAAGATTCTAGTTAACTATAACAATCTTGCAGCTAAAGACAAGATTATTAGCCTTGTAAATGTTTAATTCTTGATATTTAACTGAACAAGGGTATTCTTCACAGTATTTCCTAGTTTATTTTTCTTCCCATCATTCGCCACATCATTCTCCCTCTCTTTTTAGATGGGAAGGCAGGCCAAATAAGAGGTTACCATGGGCCAACTTTGGCCTGCTGGCCCTACTTTGGGCATCTCTCTTCTAGAGAGAGTCTCATTCTTTTAGTTTGGCTGGATTAAAAATTTTTTTTGTATCACTTTATTTTGATGGTCCCTTTAACACATTTTGTTAAATTTAAGCTACATTGCATCTACATACCAACTAATTGTTTTTAGATTATAAGTAGACTGGTAGGTTGGGGTTAGGGTGTAAGTTGACATGTACTTGCAAAGTTTCTTTTAGTCAATTAAATGTTTGTTGAAGGAGCAGTATCAGCAGATATTATGCAGACAGTCTACTTATACTCAAATGAGAAGTAATTTGCATGTAGTTGCAGTCAACATATTAGGCCTCTAAATTAGTTTTTTTTCTCGATTGACTACAGAACAAACCACTGTTGTCCAATGACTGTTGTCCTAATTCAACAAAAGTACCTACTTAACCTGATTAATCCAGTTAAGTCTTTAAATGACACTTAAATTGCACTTGCAAAACAGCTAGTAAACTGCCATCATGACAAAGACTAAATATATTAGTTATTAGAATTAGCAATGTTTAAAAATAGTCTCCTGTAAGCAGCACTTGAGAAAACTTCTAATTTAAATTTCACAGGAGAACTAATCATTTTGTCTTTAACTTTAGTCTCTGACCTTTGCTTTTGTCTTATATGAAGATGTGTGACCAACAGAAGGTTGACACATCATCACATCATGGCCTTCCAGTTGCAATAAACTGGAGTAGATTATACATTTTGCATGTGTTATGTTTTTAAGACATTCCCGTAACTCAATACATCAGCGCATGGTGCTAAATATGTACACATTCAGTTCAATCAAGCAGCTGCCAAACACATAAACGTAAAACACACTGTTGAGTGTGACACATCATATTACAACCATTCCAATCCAGCACACTCAAAGTCTAGTGTGAAGGTAGCCTTACATGACATATTTTATAACCTGTTTTTTCAGCAGTTCCCAAAAAAGCTATTTAATTAAATTGATCTGTATTACTATGCTGCTTTTTACAATGTAGGTTGTGTCAAATGAGCTGAACATAAAAGTTCAATTGAAAATTGAAACTGTGTCAGTCCCGTTTTCAGAGTTGAAGTTCAGTTTAGTTCAGTTCAGTGTGGTTTAATTTTCTCTGCTAAAAGCCCAAACACTAAATTGAAGAGGAGTATATTGATTTATTAGATTCATTTTAAAAGCAGCATCAGCACAGAGACAGAGCCTAATTTGCAGTGTTTTGATCTGTACAGAAGAAAAATGGAGATGAATCGTCCACCTGCAGTACAGTGGACAAACCTCCTGAGGTAGAAGATCTTGTAGAAGAGGAAGAGGAGGATCTCACTAGCCCTGAGGACTGCTACACTGAGAGTCAGACATCAACCACGACTTAACACTGTTAATGTTGCTGAATTATCTTCTGGTTATCAGCACGTTTGTTTGTCTTCGTTCTCCAGACTGCATCAGGCGATGTCCTTGCTTGGATCTTGACGTTAGCCAAGGTAAAGGCAAAGCATGGTGGAACTTCCGGAAAACCTGCTTCGCCATTGTGGAGCACAGCTATTTCGAGACCTTCATCATCTTCATGATTCTCCTTAGCAGCGGAGCTTTGGTAAGTTGTTTGTAAAACCAGATCAACCCACTGATTTCTCTTCTTTTTAAATAAGTATGTTTGTTTGTTGTTTTATTTAGGCTTTTGAGGACATTTACATTGAACAGCGGAGAATGATTAAGATCATCCTTGAATATGCAGACCAGGTCTTCACCTATGTGTTTGTGGTTGAGATGCTTTTGAAATGGGTGGCCTATGGTTTCAAGGTCTACTTCACAAACGCTTGGTGTTGGCTTGACTTTCTCATTGTTGATGTAAGTACAATTTTATCTGTCGTCGAAAAGTCCTGGGGACTATAGCTTTGTTTCCATCCACCTATTTTCATGCGCATTTTGGATTAATGCATAAAAAATGCTTGATGAAAACACCAAGATGTGCAAAAATTAGAAAATTCGCATTAAAAACCAATGTGCACAATTAAGTAGGATCAACTTTTTATTCGATTAGAAAAAATGTGCATAAACAACAATGGAAACGCTTTTACCAAATAAATTCCAGTATGTGCGTTAAAAAATAGCATGTAATTTCATTATAAGAGATCATGCACTGTAAAAAATATAATGACAAAATCACAACAACAAATATTTGTATGTTGCTTTAACTTATTATTATAATAACCAGGTTTCAATTAAATGTTTTAAGTTATACTAAGTTTAACATAATATTTTTAGTCAGTTTGATTGATGTAAGTTCAGATGACTAGAAAAGTTCATTTGATTCAACTCAACTTTAAGGTAACGAGTTTTTTTTACAGTGTGTGATGCAAAATAATCAGTGTAATGGACAGCATTAATGGGCAAACTAGCAGGCTGACACATCACAGTGGTTCATTATTATTATTATTATATTTATTATTATTATTATTATTATTATTATTATTATTATTATTATTATTATTATTATTATTATTATTATTATTATTATTATTACCTCAAGATCTGTCTTGAGTGTCTGTACTCCCAAAGAGTGTCTTACACCTCCAAAATCCACATCATGCTAAATTTGTTTTGTCTTCAGAGGTGCGAGTAATTTATTCTATAAGATAAAGACTGAGGCAGCTTCTTCTACCTCAGTGAATTTCATTTTTGTATTGATATTTGGCATCAGTTTATCAGGAAGTGACGATTTTGTTCTCTTTGACTCGCTGAATGAATACACAGCATTATTTGGAAATCTTTCATGCGATATTCCAGTTTTGCTCTATAAATAAATTGAGTTTGAATCTTTGGATGAAAGTAGCTAATGATAGCTAATGAAAGTAGTTCAGCATTTGTGTCTAAATTGAGAGGGGTATTCACATTGTTTTATATACGTTGCTTAGCAACATCGACACCTTCAAATGGCGTTAAAAGTGTCACATACTGTATTGATAAGGAAGAATTCACCCCAAAATGTCATTTCTGTCTTAATGTATTGACGTATTTGCATCCACAAAATCACACATGAGCTGATGCAATGTTGGATGCGCGCGTGCCCGCCAATGAAGTCTACTTTAGTAAACAGAACCTGCATAGGCTGTGAATAACAGATAATAAAGTTGTAAATAACGTTCAGTTTGTTGCACAGAGTGATCGTTTGAGAGTCACGCGGGAATTTTGATTTGCATGCATGTTTTTTTTTTTTTCTCAGAGTTACGGCAGCCATAACATGAGCGCATTCTGCCTTAAAAGTGAAACCAAAACCGCGCACATCATTTAAATGATCATATCGTATCAGTATAACTACTGTAGTCTATATAATGTTGAATATAATACAAGAGGGAATCTGATAATGACATATGTCTCATTTTACCAGTGATAAAAGGTCTAATAATGTGGTAACACTTTACAATAAGGTTCATTAGTTAATGCATTTAGTGCATTAGTTAATGCATTATGCATTTAATGCATAACGTGAACTAATCATGAACAACACGTACAGCATTTATTAATCATAATTACACATTTACTAATGCATTATTAACATATAAGTCCATGCTTGTTAGCATTAGTTAATGCACCATGAGTTAACATGAACTAACAATGAACTACTGTTTTTTCATTAACTAACGTTAACTAACATGAACATATACAGTAGTAGATGTACTGTTCATTGTTTATTCATGTTAGTAAATGCATTAATTAACATTAACTAATGAACCTTATTGTTAAGTGACCAATAATGTAATGACAAATGGCAAGCATATGTCTCAAACATAATAATTCAACTTCAGAATTATCAATCATTGTATTCTGATGTTATCATTTTACTGTGCCATAACGAAAAAGTCTGTTCAAGTCCATCATTGCAAGTCTATACAAAATTGAGCATTTTAACCAACAGTAGACCTACACATAGGCCCAATATTATTGTTGTTGTTTTATCAAATGTTTGAGAAATAACAATAATAATAGGCTACTCATTAAACCTTTATTTTACACCTACAGAATCAGAAAATGGTGATCTTGATTTTAAGCAAACAAAATCGGGATTCTCATGTTAGCCAGAATCGTGCAGCCTTAGTGGGAAGTGCATTTTAGCCCCTGTTTTGTGTCTATAAATGAGACCCCAAGTCATTTTAAACACATTTTGTTCATTTTCACATTTTCTGCAGAGTTTTGCTCCAACCCTAGTCAAACACAGCTGATCCAACTAAGCAAGGTGTTCAAGATCACTAGACACTACTTGATCAGCTGTGTTTGATTAAGGTTTGAGCAGAACTGTGCAGAGCTGTCGCCCTCCAGGAATTGAGTTTGAGACCTGTGCACTTGAACTAGTTAACTAATTATTCTAACCCTAAAATTCGTATTGTAAAACATTTCTTTAGCTCAGGGTTCAAATCGAGAATGTCGGTAATGTGTGTAACGTGCTGCTGTGTTTGTGGGACATTTGTGCCTTGTTCTCTGGTTCGCTTTAAAAAGTTTTTGTGAGTTGTGCATCTGTTCAAAAAGTTGCATACTAAATTTGCTTAAATGTACTAAAAGGGAAGTAAAAGCGAAGTATGTCACGTGACTTACACGTGAATTACAATCATGTTAATCCACTAGGTTAGAAGCGGGTGCTACTCTGTGTATGTTTGTTCCAGTAAGTGCAGTTGAGTAAGGGGCCCGTGACGCTGAAGATGTTATTTTTTTCTTATTTACATATTTCTCTTTAGTTATTTAGAGGTGGAGGAGGGATTAGTTAGCGGGTCTTTAATTTGTTATTTTCTTTGATTTGGCACAGCTTATTTTACTTCCCTCCATCAATGTTTGTTTACTTTTTGAGTTTATCGTACATATTTGTAAATATATTTTGGGTGATTTAAATATTCTTTTTCTTTATCTTTATTGTAATAAAGCGAACCACCTTTTTTTAACACATCGTTGTCTATGTTGATTCATAGCAGCTAACAACTCAGGGGAACTCTTAAAATATTGGGTTGTCATAATTATGTTAAGCCCTTTTTCATCCTCTGAGCCACATGGGGCGTAACATCACAGTATGAAAAGCCCTCATTTGTATTTAAATGCAATGGTTTGGCTTATTTCAGTTATGACAGCAAGATGTATTGTTGATAAAAAAAAGAAAACAAGCATTTCATTCATTATTTCTACAGGTATCCCTGATCAGTCTGACTGCGAACATCTTAGGCTACTCTGAACTGGGGGCCATAAAGTCTCTGAGGACTTTGAGAGCGCTGAGGCCTCTTCGAGCTCTTTCCAGGTTTGAAGGAATGAGGGTAAGTTTTACCGCTTGCACTCTCACCTTTGCATCATTTGCGTCGTTAATTATCAACACATAATATAAGTAATTCTCCTTATCCTCACATTTCATGGGTATTCTCCTAATGAAGACTAAAAGGTGCAGACCTCTTAGCTCAAGTGAAATTAGTTTCCAGCTTGTGATGTAACGTTACATGTATTTGTTTTCTGTTTTCATTCTAAAATGCAGTTTTAAAATGAAAATTCCCTACGGTAAATGCAGTTGGTCTTTGAGTACACTACACTTACAGCAAACTTAGTTTAGCCTCTGGTTGTTGCTTATTCCTGTTTTATGACCAAATTCATAGATGTTTATACAATTTAACACAATTTGTGTTTATGCCACTGCCTCTTGCATGGTCATAATCATTTGCCATTGCTTGACATTGCACCCTACTATTATCCATATAAAATATTGGCAAAGAAACTGGAATTAAATGCTCACTTGTACAGTCTGTGTTGCTTTAATCAACGCAGCACGACACTTACAAATATACGTCTGGGCATGGCCATAAGTGAAGTACAGCACCTTAATTAATATTCAGTGTACTATGATTGTGTACTAGTTATATTTTCAGCTTTTTTTCTTCTTCTGTTTTCAATAGAGATACCATTTTAAAGTATCCTAGTATTTTTGTGCCACAAAACTAAGTCTTACTTTGCATGCATATATTTTTGGCCAAATTATAATTTTCTTTTATGCCAAAACTCATTAGAAGTTTAAGATCATGTTCCATGAAGATACTTTGTACATTTCCTACAGTAAATATGTCAAAACTAACATTTTATTAGTAAAAGTCCATGCTAAGAACTTAATCTGGGCTACTTTAAATGCCATTTTGATTTTGAACCCTCAGATTCCACATTTTCAATATAGTTGTTTCAGTCAAATATTATCCTATCCTAACAAAGCATACATCAATGAAAGGTATTTTTATTTAGATTTCAGTTGTTGTATAAATCTAAGAGTTCAAACTGCACGATTTTCAAAGTAGTCACGTCACATACGTTTCATACTGCATAACTATCTGGGGTAGTGTTCTGTCGCTGCTGTGTTTACACTGCAAGCTGGATTGACGACATGGGGTTTCACACTGTATGACTTTACAATTGGAAAATCGCCAACAACTTTGTCTTGGTCTGCAAACTATGTTTCACAACCAAACAAACACGAGAAGTGACATGGAAACAACGCAAGGTCATGTAGTACATATTTTGTTATTAAATACATAATAATAAAGAAGCCTTTAGTGGAGTAGAAAATGTATGACTGGAGTAGAATGTAATGTTGACTGTAGGTGATCGCCGATAGTATTTTCAGTCAGAACACATTCACACGGCACGATTTTGAGTCGCAAAAAGCTCCAGATATTTAGCATGCCAAATATCTTATGGGTATCGCAGACTCATCTGCGTTTCTCTTAGATTGTGACTTTGATAGTTCACACTGTGTGATTGTCAGTCACGTGAACAAGCACTGATTTGCCTGTGATTTCAGGCATTTGTCTGCAATTTCTCATTACCTGTCGGCAAATTCAGGGCTAAAATCATGCAGTCTGAACTCTGCATAAATTGACACTTATGACTGGTTTTTTGGTCCAGGATCACATATGTGTAGCAGAGTTTTATTAATGCAGAGGAAAAATGTTTAAAAATAGTTTCTTTTTTTTTGTCAAGTGACTGAAATAGCCAATCTTTCCATATTGTCAATTTGATTATATCTTTATATAATTTTAAAGGGGACTTCACATTTTTATATTTTCATCAATTGATTTGAAAATATTTTTATTTTACTGTAAAACCTCTGTGTTATATTAAATTATATTTCAATACATGTATTTTTTATTTATTTAAACCAAACCAGCAATTTATTTAAAACTATAATAATAATAATAATAATAATATATTATACTGATATAAACCAATAAAAACAAGCCATTTTAGGTTATTAATTTCTTCTCCCCTAATCATACTGAAGTTTAAGCAACCATGGGCCCTATCATACACCTGGCACAATAAGGTGCAAGACGTGTTTGCCCCGACGTGTTGCTATTTTCAGACCAGCACAACCTTAATTTTCTCTATTTTCCATCTTGTTGTTCAAAAAGCTAATCCATTTCCATGGGTATTCCGGTCTAGAAAAGAGGTGTGTTAAGGCGCATTGTTAATGCGTTGCTATTTTAAGGATCTAAAATAGACAATGGACCAGCTGAAAGCAGGTCTAAAGTCCAGCGCAGAGTGCGTTAGTTGTGCGTCTTACTTACACATTGCTTAATGCACACAGGATGTACAGCAATACGCAAATATCTTTACAAATGAAAAAGAATTAAAGGAATAAAATATTTTAAAATGCATATTTCTACACAAATATAAAAACCACTACCTCCATGCCTTCATCTTGGGAGGGGGGGGGGGTAGTTTATTGACGACAACTTGCTTTTGTAAAATGTTATTATTATTAATCTTATTTTTCATTTGCTGGAAATTAGAACTGAATTTAGAAATAGTTTTGAAACAAATCTTTGCGCTTAACTAACAAAATTAAATATGTAGGCTAATGGATGTCTTCAGTGGAGTGCGTACAACATCGTTTTCTTATCCACGAAAGAGAGAAAAAGAAAGTGACAGTAGAGGCAGATTGGAGGAGGCTCATTGTTTATCCTCGTGCTGCAGGACGGTTGTGAAGCTTTCAGTTTTTCCACTTACAAAGCCTGCCATATAAATAGCAAATGTGCCATGGCGTGATGTGACTGACTCTTAAAGGGAATGGGAGATGAGACTCTGATTGGTTTATTCTTAAAACTCTTAACTCATTAAGAGAATAAGCACAACCCTGTTAGACCATGCGCCACGGCACAAATCGTATTTTTCCAGCTTTAAAATAGCAAAAGTGGATTCAGACACGGCCTTAATGCTTTTGCTCCATGTGCTTTAGAGTTTTTCCTAGATCGTTAATGTAGAGCCCCATGACTTAAAATATTACATACTTAACCAAACCCTGAATTTTGTGTACTGTTAGACCTCTTATTCCAAGGTCTCCCTGTCAATATGCACAGGTGGTGGTGAACGCCCTGGTGGGTGCAATTCCCTCTATCTTCAACGTTCTCCTGGTGTGCCTGATCTTTTGGCTCATCTTCAGCATCATGGGAGTCAACCTTTTTGCTGGAAAGTTCTACTACTGCTTCAATGAAACATCTGAAGAGGTCTTCGATCACAATGAGGTCAACAATAAGACTGACTGCTATGAGCTTATGGAGTTTCATCCCGAAGTGCGATGGATGAACGGAAAGATCAATTTTGATAATGTGGGCATGGGCTACCTCGCCCTACTGCAAGTGGTGAGCGCTGATATTAATCATCAACATGTGTACACGGCAAAATCAAATATACAAAACTGGATGTATTAAAAATGTGGTTTTGTTTGGTTTCTAGGCAACATTTAAAGGATGGATGGACATCATGTATAGTGCTGTGGATTCACGTGCCGTACGTTGATTTTAACCATAAAACAAATGTGCGGTCACATTTACCATTCCAGTACCAGTTTGTTTGGATCAGGAGTTCACCATGCAGTTTTCACTCCTGTTGTAGTTGGGCATGTACATTTTCAGTGCTGATCAACACAAAAGCTGCTTGGTTTGATAGTAGGGCTGGGCGATAATTATCTCGATGATTATTTTTTATATTAAGCGATAACGATATATATTTCGATATAAGTTTTTTTTTCTTTTAGATTTAAAAGAGTACCCTAACAATGACTAAAGCCATTAAAACTAGAGGGTTGGCCAAAAATTCGATGCATCTCTAATATCAACACACTTTTAGATTCTATAATTGCACATTTCTGCTGTGTGATTGGCTCTTAGATAAATACAGTCCCGAACTTTCAGTGTTATTGACATTAATTTGATTGCTATTCATTATAATATCGTTTAGCGGCCCAGCCCTATTTGACAGGGACTTCTGTATGATTTGGTTTTGCTGTTAACAACAGACAGATGGTATTTTTGCTAATTTTGGGTCATGTGACCGCACCTAAAGAGATTTAGTGTCACAATCATGACTGGTTGTATGATTTATGGGAATGCACCGAAATGTTGGTTATAGGTATGCACCATATATTGGCAACCATATCGATATCGGCCGATTGATGCTATTTTTAATGTTACCGTTAAAGGTCCATTATCAAAATTACGCCAATTTATTTAAACTGATAGATTATGCAATTGTACAGAACTTTTTATTGTTCATTATTTTCGCAGTTGACAGCAATAACAAACATAGAAGCATTGTCTGATTGACAAGCAGCACCTACATATGTTCAAAAGAATCTAAAACCCCAAATGGGACAAATGTATGCTGCATTTTCTAAAGTAAAACATACTAACTGTATTTAGTTTTTTGCTGGTATTGTGGCTCTGAACTGTCAAAACACCTCTCAACATGCTTTTTTTTTTGGACATTACATATTTGTACATATGTACGTTACTGTAACACATTTAATTCTAGAACATTTGAGCTGGTTTTAATTTTTAGTTCTTTCATTTTATTTAAAATAAATGTATATATATATATATATATATATATATATATATATATATATATATATATATATATATATATATATATATATATATATATTTGTTTAATTTGTTTAATTAAATCACATTTTGTTATTTAATGTATCATATTCATGCAATAGTCAAGTTGCATGTTAATTTGCTATGCGAAGAAAAAAATATGTATTTTTGGCATGCTGATTTATGTAAAATAGTGAATATAGGTTTATATAATCACCATGCAATTTTGAAATTATTGCTTTTTTTCTGTTGAGTAGGCTATTCAGTTCATAATATTATTATTTTTTTGTCAAAAAACTGTTGACTGAACATGCAATATTTAATTAATGTTTTCACTGACGGTAGTTTAGAACTCTTTGATATCTATTGTGTGCAAACAAACTGGAGAATGTACATGGGAAAGTTAAAAAGAGGCAAAACAAATATAGAGTTATTAAATTAAAAAGTATGCTGAAGGATGTAGAGAGACTTACTGGAGTGTACAGTATGTCTAATGTAATCAATCAGTGTTCCAAACATGAAAAGACATCAGCAAAAAGATTTAAACCATTTCAGTACATTCAAAAAAGTTGTAAAACATTCAATTTCAACAGCGCATAGCCAAGAATCATCAAACAACAAAAAGTGCATTTAAAATCCTTTAACACATGGAAAGCTGATTATCCTGCTTATTCTGTGGTGATTTGTCAAGATATAGATAATTTACGACTAATATTGCTCCATGCAACTCAGAGTTTGACCAATGTTTTGTCAGTTTTGTCCTTGTTTAGTCAGTCACAGGCAGAAAGAGACAGAGAGAGAGAGAGAGAGAGAGAGAGGGAGAGAGAGCATGTGTGCGAAAGAGATGTATATGACATAGGCATATCTAATAGCTCATAGTAACATGCATTAGCTACCTCTCCACAAATACTTCTGAGCATAATGTTGAGTTAGTTGATAAACACAAGCCCCCTGGTAAATCAGTGTCCTTAAGATTAAAAAGATGAATGAAGGCTCTGCCAACTGTCATGATTTGCCATGGTTACAACTAATGTTTCAGGGAAGCATATTATTTTATTATTTTTTATTATATTATATGGGAACTACATGTTCTTTAAACTATATTATTGCACACCTTTCAGGCAATCAGAATTTTGACAGACCATGTAATAATCATACAACATATCATAAACATATATACAAAATACTATATATATATATATATATATATATATATATATATATATATATATATATATATATATATATATATTATTGCATTTTGCTATAGTGCATCTAATATTTTAATTTACAGTTTCATTCAGTTCGGTGCATTCCTATTTGTCATCTAATAAACATAAAGATAATTCTTGCAGTGCTGTTTTTCTGCTGACTCCTTGTTTTTGTTCTCTGTGTAGATTGAATCGCAGCCAGTATATGAGGCAAACCTCTACATGTACATTTACTTTGTCATCTTCATCATTTTCGGCTCATTCTTCACCCTCAATCTGTTCATCGGCGTAATCATTGACAATTTCAACCAACAAAAGGCAAAGATAAGTGTCAGCATTTGGCCTTCTGGATCTAGAGAAACTCTCAAGTGTTTTCTATTTTAGAATAATTGTTTCTGTGTGTATACTTAGGAGGAACCGATATCTTCATGACAGAAGAGCAGAAGAAATACTACAATGCCATGAAGAAACTTGGATCTAAAAAACCCCAAAAACCAATTCCAAGGCCCACGGTAATATACTGTCTTTTTTATTTTCAGATTATTCTTAAAATGAATAGATTTAAAGTTGATATGCTACTTATTTCACATACTAACTGCTCTTTCTCCTCTATGGGATATTTCTGATGTTTGAAGAACTGCTGCCAAGGTTTGGTCTTCGACTTTGTCACGCAGCAGTTCTTCGATATTTTCATTATGGTGATGATCTGCCTGAACATGGTGACCATGATGGTGGAGACTGACGACCAAAGTCCTGAGATAGAGGAAATATTGTTCTATATCAATTTCGCCTTCATCATACTCTTCACCGGGGAATGTGTTCTCAAGATCACTGCACTGCGCTACCACTACTTCTCCATTGGGTGGAACATTTTTGATTTTGTGGTGGTCATTCTTTCAATATTAGGTAAATCTGGTTTATTAATAATAATCATGATTTGATCTATTCATTAATTAATAATAACTAATTCATTTTATTCTGCTAAACCTTCTGATAAAATCAACAACTTTATATAACATCATCATGACCTGGTTAAGGTCATAAAGGTTTGAAAATATCTGATCATTTTAGAGCTGTGGTGAAAAATTGATTCTAGAAAGGATAGTGGTGCATTTTTTAAATCTCAGAATCAATGCAGAAGTTATTTCCTAAATGATTTATCACTACAGTTCCAATATTTTTAATGGAAATGTTCAAATAGTAGGAATGTAATAGTATCTAAATTGAGGGAAATGCACTCAATTGCTGTTATTTAAAAAGTATGTAAGCAATAAGTAATAGAAAAAAATGCACACCCAAGTTTGTAAAGTAAAGTTGAGTGTAAAGTAAAATGTAAAGTTTAAAGGGCCATGAAACCCTCCCTCTTTCAGTTTAAGTCAAGCTCTGAGATGGGCGTGGAGCTCTGCGGGGAAAGGGGGGAGTGGGTGTGGCCGTTGTTCTGACGATCTGTGCTACCTCCTTAGAATGTGCTACTGGTATCTTAATCTGTCATGTTTTATCTACCAAAACAGGGGTAGCACATCTTGTCACCTTCAAATGTCTATCAGAATGAACTACCACATTAACTAAGGATGTAAAAACAGGGATAGCTCATATTGTCAGCTTCAAATATCTATTGTAATTAACTACTACTCTATTAGACAATGTAGAAAAAGGCATAACAGCTTTAAATGTCTACCAGAGTAATCTACTGCCTTAAATGTTTTTTTCATTAGTTTTATATTTAATTTATTAGTAGTTCATTCTGATTGACATTTGAAGCTGACAAAATGCACCACTCCTGTTTTTACACCCTACTTTAAGGAGGTAGTTCAGTCTGATAGACATTTGAAACTGACAGGATGTGCAAACCCTATTTTTTTTAGATGAAATATGACAGATTGAGCTACCGGTAGCACATTCTGATGAGGTAGCACCGGCAGCGCAGGGGAAAAAGTGTGGAGCAAACATTTGGCTCACATAATGAGACACAAATCATGAGGAGACCCATGATTTTTTGGTTTACAAAGTTAAAATGCAAAGAAATCAACAGTAAGTAATATAATGGCCTGATACATATGTTATTCGTAATTTCATATACACATTACAATTTTTATATAAACCCTATAAATGAGGAGGACTTCTCTTCTCCTCAATCCCGATGTCTGAATGCAGAAACAGTGGATAGCAGTGCAGCAAGTCTCTTGCCCTGTCTATTCCAACCATTAACCCTGCCGGTAATCTGGAGGATTTTAAACTTGTGCGAACTCAGCAGCATGGATATAGGCGATGTGTTTGAATAACGAACCATAGACTTTAACAAACTCAACTGATAAATGGCAAAGTTTGCCAATCTCTAATTTTTGTACAGCTCTCCTCACAAAAAAATACTTGCTGCAAACCAACAGCTTTGCTGTATCGGCCCTGACAGAATCGCGGGGAAAAACATGCAACAAACCCCGTGGATCTTGGAAACAAACACATACGACCCGTGTCTTACCTAATCTATGGGTCTCCCAGCTTGGCAGGTCTGCTTAGCCTTCGGAAAGCAGGTGCTCTCATGAATCATTAAGAAGCAGGCTCATCTCATAGTATAAGAAAACTCCCCTATGAATAATAATGAGAAACCGACGCATCATCACTCCACTTGCAGTTTTGCACTACGCCACTAATTTTGATCCCGCCCCAAAAATGATTTTAAACCTGGAAGATGAAATTAGCTGACAAAAGCTCAAAATTATCCAGTTTTCCCCACAATTAAAGCTAACAGGTGCTAACGTTGTCTTAACTGATGGGCAACACACACAAATCTGTCAAAATCTCAAACAAAGTACCCCAGGGTTTCTTGAACCTTTAAGGCAACATAGGCTTATTCTGAAAATGTAGCCCTATATACATTTCTGAACATCACAAATTATGTAGCCAGAAGTACGTATGGCTGAAATTCATCTTTAAAACAATTGCTAAGCAGCAGTATGATGCTATTGCTGTTCATGCTTACCGGCTTTCCTGCTGTTAACAGTTTGTCCAGTAGCTCGCCATGTACATCAGTGGACTTGAGACACAGAGAGAAAATGACTATGACGACAGGGTTCGAATTCGGCAAAGAACGGTTATAGAAAGCTGGTAAGACATAAACAGAAGCCAAAAAATAAAATAAACAGGTAAATTACAGGGTGAAAATGTGGTAAAAGTCAGTCGAGGGCTTTTCTTTTTCTGAATTGATTTTTAAAACTGTCGGTTGGGTTTAGGGAAGTGGGTGGGCGGGTCAATCGGTGCTTTTGAAAACACTATTGGTTGGGTTTAGGGAAGGAGGATAGTGGGTCAGTTGATCAGTCAGTGAGTCGACAGCGATCTCTGGTGGATTTACTTGATAACAGTCGCAAGAGAAATTCGGGATCTTAAAAACAGTACACAGTGCCCTCTGGTGGATTTGCGAAAGCAAAAACTGCAACAACAACAAAAAAAAAAACATACCTCCTGGGACATATTCGGCGCTCTTTAGAAATGTATATAGCGCCACGTTTTCAGAATGAGCCTGAGTTGGTTTAAGGGGATCACACACCAGACGTGCCCTCTGTAACTCGCATCAGTTTTTACATTATTTTCTATACACAACTAAGCAAAGTGAACAGATTCCGAATGCAGGATCGGGTGTTTTACCCTCAATGTTTAATATTCTAAACGGTATGTTGCTTTGTGACTGGTGTGCGATGGGGTTTATACTACTACATGTAATGATATAGAATTGTTATTCAGTCAATGCTCTGCCAGGAACTACTTTATTCTGTGCAGTTCCCTGAATAACACACACCTTAGAATGATCAGAAGCCCTGCTGGATTATAAAAAGTCATTATATATTAATCTTTCACTTGCCGTACATGACATTTAATGTAGTCTTTCTTGAAAATGAAGCACATGTTTTTTAAAACCATATTAAACTAACAACAAATTATACTATATTATGAATTTTCCATTGCCGTTTTTTAAATTACATTTTCTGGTAAATATGACTGGACAATAATCTTTTCTTGTAATTTTGTTTTGCCGTCTCATAGGTATTGGGCTAGCAGACCTTATTGAGAAGTACTTTGTGTCACCTACCCTGTTTCGTGTCATCCGATTGGCCAGAATTGGCCGCGTCCTGAGGCTCATTCGGGGTGCGAAGGGAATCAGAACATTACTGTTTGCGCTGATGATGTCACTTCCTGCCCTCTTCAACATTGGCCTCCTCCTGTTCCTAATCATGTTTATTTTCTCCATATTCGGCATGTCCAACTTTGCGTATGTGAAAAAAGAAGTCGGCATTGACGACATGATGAATTTCGAGACCTTCGGGAACAGTATCATATGCATGTTTATGATCACTACATCCGCTGGCTGGGATGGACTGTTGGCGCCTATTCTCAACTCCCCTCCAGACTGCGATCCGGATGTGGATAACCCAGGTTCAACTACCCGAGGAAACTGTGGGAACGCGGCGGTGGGCATCGTGTTCTTCTGCAGCTACATCGTCATGTCCTTCCTCGTCGTGGTCAACATGTACATAGCCATTATCCTGGAAAACTTCAACGTAGCAACGGAAGAAAGCAGCGACCCCTTGTGCGAGGATGACTTTGAGATGTTTTATGAAACTTGGGAGAAATTCGACCCCACCGCCTCTCAGTTCATTGATTACAATAGACTGTCGGAATTTTGCGATACGCTAAAAGACCCTTTGAGAATCCCCAAACCGAACACCCTCAAGCTGATTACAATGGATATTCCCATGGTTACGGGGGATAAGATCCACTGTCTTGACCTCCTCCTGGCACTCACAGGAGAAGTGCTGGGTGGTTCTGACCAGATGGATGGTATGAAAGCAACTATGGAGGAGAAGTTCATGGCAAACAACCCTTCCAAGGCCTCCTATGAGCCCATTACCAGCACTCTCAAACGAAAACAAGAAGAAGTGGCTGCTTCCACCATTCAAAGAGCCTATCGCTCGCACATCCTCAAACGCTGCGTCAAACAGGCCTCATACATGTACAGAGACAAGACAGGCTCAAAGAAACCAACCGGAGACGCTCCAGAGAAAGTTGGCATGATTGCTGAGAACATGAGAAATCTTTATGGAGATCAGGCCGTTGAGGATGACCAACCTGTGGGTTGCTCGTTCTCTCAACATGGGAAAACCCAGTTTGGAGCTAAACGTCCTCCAGTGAAGGTTCAGAGCGATGTGGTCCTGCATTCTGCCCCTTTTCCTGTTCCCGAATCCTCAACCGCTGCAGACAACTTGAGGGAGTCCATTGTGTAGTAGGTTCAAGATGTTGCGGTGTACACTGCGGTGTAGATGTGACTTGTAGTCTAAAATTTTGGTAACAATCGATGGCGCCTCTCAGTGTTGCACTTGAGAAGACGATCTGATTGTTTGTGGAATGACAATGCAAATGATTGGGCTCCTGGAGCATCAAGATGCTCAGAACCTGCCATGACAAACGATTAATTGTTAGTACAGTTTGTACAATTGTTAGTTACAAATAGTACACAGTAATGATTACTAATCATTCACAACTAACTAAGAGGCATAACATAAGGTAAAAACTTAACTTGTCATGACACCTGGCATAGGCTTAGCCTAAAATAGGTCCTGTTTTCAGAGTATATTTCATGTTTTGTAGGAGCTTACTTTATTGCATTTAACATGACTTTAAAAATCCAGTATAGTGTTCATAATAATAGTATTGCTCAGATTTTGCACTAACCTTTTTTAACACTGGCTAAATCAGCTACTGATGAGAATTGAATTAGTCTTAAGAGTTCACTGTAAAACATGTAATATTATCTATGTTTTTATACATACTTTACTAAAAGGCTTTTTGATTCACTCTGATAGTATTTTAAACTTCAATTACAAAAAAATATCTAGTTGGCCCAAATAATAGATTTGTATCTATTTTAAAATAAAGGAATAGTCCAGTTTAACCCAGAATATAAAATATGAAATGTTAGCGTGCTAAAAATGCTGTAAATTTGGATTCTGTCATTTCTAAAGAGCTGTTATTGTGCAAAGAAGGGAGTGTACCTGTCAGTTATTAATTGCAGGTATGTAATCTGTGAAATCCTTGCCTTGTTATGATAGATTTATTTTCTTTACTTTATTTAGTTGTCCCTTATTATGAGCCAGATGTGCAACTGAACGTCATTTTTTTTCAGGCCAGTTATGTGGTGATAAGGTATTTAGATGGTCATATATGCAAAGGAGTCTATATGCATGGCTGCATTAGGGACAGAAGTAAAAAAAAAAAGAAGACAAATGCGCTGTCTTGGGATACTGCATTCAACTTTTATAAGCATACTGTGTATGATATGGACATAAATGTGCCTAGACCGCTAGCATCCCTATCATGTTTTTACAGTATTTGTACTCATCCGGCATTTACAGTCACTCATACATTTAATTAACTTTTAACAGCCTTTATACAGCATTTATTTATTTATTTTGTTTCTTGGTATTTTTTATTCGCTTGACTTTTCATATTTTTTTTTTATTAACTTGGTGAGACATTTTGTATGTTTGAGGAAAACTTTCAAAACCTGTCTAATTAGGCCCAGTTTGATTAAGTAAATCAGTTGCGCTGAGAAATTCTTTCACTCTTTTATATTTCTTTGTGAAATGCAAACCAACTTAATCCAAGGGTGATGAGTAGAGAGAAGGACAATTAGTGGCACTGAGGACAATCATTCAGTTGATGTAATAATAATGTGACAGCGAATAAAATAAACATGCATGTCAGATAACTTACATATCAATTGCAGAATAGCTGAATGCTAGTATTTACAAAAGTCAAATGTAGAAAAGATAATGAGAAAAGATGATGATAATATTAGCATGTTAATGCAGTTCTTATGATTTGCAATGATAAAAATCTTTTTAAAATTCTTAATAAATAAAAATAAGTTATCCTTTTAAGATGGTACTTACTATCACTAACACTATTTAGTTCTGAATATATGAACACGTCATTATCTGTCACTTGATAAATGCATGTTATGGACAATAACATTTCTCAAATACTGAAGCATATGTACATTTTATTGTGTAACTTTTCTCTGTTTACATGACTGAATAAACTTGTTTTTTTTGAAAAACTTTGTTTTTATTGTACATGTATATAGGAGGAGGGGATTACCATGGTTAAGTGCAGTTTTACAAACTAATTTCGACAGGAGCATGTGATAATATTGATCGCTGCTGGCATCTCATCCGTAATAAGCAATATTCCAATCAGATTGATTCAAGCCTATAAGAAAAATACAAATTTCGCCCTACTGCCTTATCTTCATTTTGGAAGAATCACTCCTCCCACACCATCTCCTCCTTTTTCTCCCTTTACCAGGGGGAGCTCTCGAGACCTTCCTTTATATAGTTATTGACCAGGCGGGAGCCCTGGGCTCTGTTATCTCCGAGCTCAGGGTTCTTCCCAGGACAGCATGTCAAACCTGCTATTAGCGTCAAGCATATTTAAGTGTCAACTCTTGAAGCTAAACTGTAAAAACAGTGTAACATCCATAATTGTACAGTTTATTTCCGGCAGCTGGGGTGCTGTAAAAAGTGGTTGTTAAATTACAGAGATTTACCGTAAAATAACAGACATTAAATTACAGAAATTTACTTAAATTTAAATTTCTCCCAAAATTCAACCTGTGTTATTTCACAGTAAATTTCTGTATTTTGTGGCTGTTATTTCTTTTTTTTTTTTTACGGCATCCCAGCTGGCAGAAATAAGCTGTAAAATTACTAATTGTTTTTTTTACAGTGTATGGTTAGTGTTGCAAATCATGGTTGATTTGTGGTTGTTCAGTTGTCTGTGAAAATGTAAAGCTTTTCATATAGGGACTTCACAGATGAAGACCTTTACCCTCTACAGTGGAATGAGCGAACACAGAAACATATTTCTTCAAAGAAAACTGTAAGTTGTATTTTGTTACATTTTTATTTATTCTGATTTCTTTATAAGTTGTGTGCTTTTCCTGACTGAGTACTTGCATCATTCCCTCACCTTCGTTTAGACAAATGTGCTGCAAATTAAAAAAAAACAAAAACACTCACAAATTAAACGCATCATCAGTATTAAATTCTCACAACACATGCAAATACAGAAATGCATTGCAAATAGCGCAGAACCTAGACATCCAGAACTTTCAGGAGAACTTGGCGAGTCCATAATGGCTCCTGTAAATAGGACAAAATGTCCCGGAAATGGAGTCGCTTTCCCAAGCTGGTTGTGTTTTTCTATATTTATTCTTGCAGTGCTCTTGCGCTCTCTCAGTCATCATATACAAATTATTTTTCTTGGACCACTAAAGAGAATTATAGTTAAATCCAAATAATGGCAGACTCTTTTAAAAATTACTCAAAAGTATAATAGGATTGTTCCATACATGTGCAGAATACTTCCACTGTAATTCATGTGTTGTAAAATAAAGTTCAGCGATGAACCAACCAAGACATTATTTATTATTCAAAAAAAAATGTGCCATTGATGGTTCATGAGACTTTTAGCATGGCATTATCACTTTTGAGTAAATAGACTCTTTAATAGGTAGACTATTTTAGGCTATATCTAAGTATAGTTTTGTTAAATATAGCTTGGCTATTTGTTTTACACAGTAAATATCTGTATTATAATTTCTAACCTGCAGTTTTTCATTTTCTACTTTTATGTCCTGTCCACATAGCAAACACACGCCACCCTGTGGTCAAAATAGATTAGATTTATGGCGGTGTTCTGGATCTAGACTGTAGACAGCAGTGCTTTACTGTGACAGCATACAGTACACACACAGCAGTACACTGTTAGGGGCAAGGGAGAAGTCTTATAGCTTAGTAAAAAAAATATTTTAAGGTGAAACGTGGCTTCTGTAAGACATTAGTGACTCTTTCTCACGTTCTCTTTCTCTCCCTCAGGCATACACACACAAGGTCACATTGCCCTCGCAGGACGTAGCCTAGAAGTGCTCCGGCATCCTCTGGATCACAGCCGCCGGAGTTCCATGCATACAAATGAGGTCAGGGGTCAGCAGTGAAGCGTGACCTGCAGGACAGACAGACGGTCAGTGTGTTCACCGCTTCTCCTTCACCCTGATGAGTGCAAGCCGACTGGTGTTAATGTACTCATTCATTTTTACTGACTGACCCGGTTAGGGCCGCTTAAAATAAACTCTCATTATTTGTATAATCGAATATTCAGGCAATCGTTTTTACATGTTGGGAACAAATTACAGCAAGTATAAGTTTGTTAGAATTAGTTTAACATTTGCTGAATACTTTAAAAGCATTTAGGAATCTTGCTTTGTGTTAACGTAAATCCTTACCCTGAAATCAGAGGTCGTATATTTGTTAATGTTCATTAATGAACTTAAATGAACTATTTCTTTTTCTTAGTAGAAATGCTTGGTAGTGCATACCAAATGTACTTCAAATGAGACCTATTTAACTGTCTTATTTTGTTATTACATTAGCTATTGACAAAATCTTAATGTTTTTCTTTTTTCTTTTTGGAGATTGTTAGTAGACCAGAATAAGTTGGACCAATTGAAAAAGTTCACATATACTTGCTAAGTTACCTAATGCATCCTGTGGGACCATCAAAACATGATATTAAACTGTAAAATAATGCTCTAAAGACCAAGTTACTTGGGGTCAAAGTAAATGATACCTACGTTTATTATTTCTGATTTGGGTTTTAATTTTAGGACTCGTCTATACATGATTTTAAAGAATTGCCTGACACACAACTTCACACAACATCAATATGTCAGGAACATTTGTCCCAACCATCACAGATTTGGCGTACATTAGGTAACTTCTCTGAACAAACATGTAGGAGGAGTTTCATTAACTGTAATGACCAGTACTGTACACTATGCTTAGCGCTGTCAGGACGGCACACTTGACCGGCGCAACATTTAGTTTGCTTCCTTTGCAGGCTGGAAGGGAATGTGAACGGCCTCTCGGGGGATTCGGCCTTCATGCAAGCTAAGGAAGTAAAGGAGAAGCTCGTCCCATCAACGACTGGAGCCTCCAAAAGCAAAGAAGCCGCAGCTGCCCAGAGAGATGCAACATGAGACCAGTGGAGGCCTGTGATGAGCAGCCTGTGGAATTGGAGAGCGGGTGCGATGGAGTCAGTGCGTTCCAGGGAAGATGTGTAACATTGCCTGCTTTGAAACTGGAGTTGACGAGAAGTGGGAACAAGGTGGAGTTTGCTTTAAAGGAAGAGGGTTACTTGTGCAGCTCATAAAGATCCCGGAACCATTTAAGGGCAACTTAATGGCTGAGAGTGCAGTCAATGGACTGTTTCCTCTTGGTGTTATTATTTGTATATTTTCAGACATCATTAAGACCCTCGGTTCATCACACTACTGTATGTTACTTTACGGGAGCTCTCTGAGCATCACACAAGTTGTGCTATTCAAAGAACGAATCCATGTAAAAATGGATGGTTCACCTCAAAATTGAAAATCCATAATAATTTACTCACAATTTACTTGTTTCAAACCTTTATCTTTGAGTCGTTTTCCTCTGTTAAATATGAAATAAGGTATTATGAAGAAGTCTGGAAACCTGTAATCACTGCTTAATATTATGGAAGTCAGTGTCTACACATTTTCAGCTTTTAAAAAATTATGTGTTCAACAGAGGAAGGAAACTACTAAAGGTTTAAAACCATTTCAGGGTGGGTTGTGAGTAAATTGTAATTTTTGGGTGCATATTTGGATATTTCCCTTTAATGCTCTTTACTAATGAGCAAAAGAAGAGAATATAGATTACAGCTATTATCATCTGTTTAACGAAGCAAAGAATGAATACCTTATTTTGGTGCGTTTTTCCACAAATGTCGCTTAACAATCATGCGTTTGGTCAGAATGTGGAGAATAGATTTACAACTCACTATCTACACAACAACTTTGCAGTGTACATTTTACTCCACAGGTGTTGAATTTAAAACTTTTCTGTTGTATATTTGAGTCCCACCCGCCAAGTGCCCAGGTTACACTTTCATAAGTGTTGAATATATACACCTCTGCAGTGCAATATATAATTCACTTAAGAGTGTAAAAATGCACACCAAATTTTTAACATCTGCTGGGCAAATTGTCCAGTGTATATACAGTTGCATTTAGAATTATTAGCCCCCCTTTGATTCTTTTTTCTTTATTTAATATTTTCCAAATTATGTTTAACAGTGCAAGGAAATTTTTACAGTATGTCTGATAATATATTTTCTTCTGGCTAAAGTCTTATTTGTTTTATTTCAGTTAGAATAAAAGCAGTTTTTAATTTTTTAAACGCCATTTTAAGGTCAAATTTATTAGCTCCTTTAAGCTATATTGTTTTTTAATAGTCTACAGAACACATCGTCGTTATACAATAACATTCCTAATTACCCTAACCTGCCTAGTTAACTTAATTAACCCAGTTAAGCCTTTAAATGTCACTTTAGGTTATATAGAAGTGTCTTGAAAAATATCTAGTAAAATTTGATTTACTGTCATCATGGCAAAGATCAAATAAATCAGTTCAAAGAAACGAGTTGTTAAAACTGTTATGTTTGAAAATGTGTTGAAAAAAAAATCTTCTCTCCATTAAACAGAAATTGATGAAAAAAATAAACAGGGGGCTAATAATTCAGGAGGTTTAATAATTCTGATTGCAACTATATAACCCCAGAGAAGTCCCACCAGCCCAGTGTGCAAGTTACACTTTCGAAAGTGTTTAATATATACACTTAAGCAGAGTAAATAATTTTACACTAAGAGTGCAAAAACTGTATACTAGATTAAATGCTTTATCACCACTGCCAGGTCATATTTAGCGTTTTCTTTAAACAGACATGGATAAAAGTTAACATTTTCTCCACATAAATTTCACAATGGAAAGTGTATCTGGATATTTTAACACTCTGGAATGATACAATTAATAACATTATAAATAAATTGACAATAAAATGTCAACTAACTCTTTTCTGTTGCCTGGCTAAAATGAGTGTTTAATAGTTTAATTTAATCCAGATCATCATTAATAATAGTATATACACTTGGAATTTAACACTATAACATTACAGAGGTTTACACTTGAAATTCAACACCTCAAAATTTGCTGTGTACCCTTCTATGTATTTGAAAAAAAATAAAAAATGAAAAATTGTGGCCCAAATTACGTTTAAATAGTATTCCACTAAAGTTTCCTGGATGGTTTGCTATTTCCTTCAAATTCACTTTTTCTTTCCCCAAAAAGTTCATACTTTTACGACTCAGCACATAAGCATGTCCACTTGTGATTGTATTGATGTCAAAGGTCATCGTTCACTGTGTACTTAAACAGGTGGAATCAGGTACTGCCTCTTTAAGAATGCTAAGCATTCTTAATTTATTATTAGAGTTTAAGACCCCGACTTACTAACGAAGCCAAAGGTAAAAATAAAACGAGAACCAGTGTGTTAAGAGAGAGGATGATATTCAGTGAGATGCGGAAGGGGTAAACTTGTTTAAATGTTTCCGGTATGTAAAGCCGCCTGCATAGATATGAGATCAGAGCAGCTTTGCACTGAACCACCTTAACATGAGATGACAACATTATTAGTAGAGTTAACGGTGTGATAAAGCTAGATGTAAGCATAGACTGCAGAACTTTAATACTTTTATTAGCATTTCAAGTTGCTAAAATGGTAAAATCCAGAAATTTTCAGTACGACAATTAGCTACTTCCTGTAAATGGACGAGACAATATTTTATTAGTCGCAAACTGAATGTTTTTGAGCATCTAAAGTAACCAAAAGCGGCGTTAAAATGCGCAACTCTCCCCAAGTTCATATGATGTAGCTATTTCAGAGATTTAAGGTAATAGATGTTGAGTTTATTGGTGCCCTCTGGTGTTTAGAAATGTAATGACTAGCAAAGTTATTAGCTTGTTCTCATAATTCATGCTCTTACTGTTGGTTTTTGACGGAACCAGCTGACAGGGCTTCTTCAGGGTGTATTGACTGACGGTACAGTCATCAGAAATGGCACATATGAACAGCTGAAGCATCTCGAGGGCTTTTCTCTTTCACCTGCATCATTCTGACTGCAACCACATGGTGGAAATATAACTCACAATTTCTCAATGCTTTCACCTTCTCCTGTTCGCTCTCTCTGTATGTGTTTTCCTGGCAATTAGATCTGAGACCAGATTCTGCAAAAAATAAATAAATAAATAAATAAATAAACGTCAGACTGGTTTTTGGTAAGATAAATGTGGCTAAAAGAATGATGCAGTGTTTGTGAATCTGGACCACAATAGGAGTCATAGTGTCAGTTTACATGATGAAATAATCTTTCAACTGATGTGTGGTTTGTATATTATTCAAAGACTACTGTTTTTTGACGACACTACTGTTTGATGAACTAGTATGTCAAAACAATAATAAAATATATAAAGTATATATATATTAAAAAAATATATATATAAAGAGAGAGAGAGAGAGAGAAAGAAAGAGAGCCATTTATTCTCTATACAGAGAATTAAATCATTTACATTTAGAGTAGATTTGGGGTCTCTGTCAAGTTCATGTGTGAAAGAGAAGTGTTACACACATGTTGTCTGCTATATGGAATGCCAAAACTTTGAAGCTCATTATCCCAAAATCATTCAGAACGCAGATAGAACCTTATAATTCCAAGGGGACGTAATGCTGTACAAGTATTGTTCATTCTCATGTTAGTAAATAAATCAACTAGACTTATTGTAAAGTGTGACCAATTATTCATTATCTACATTATAAGCAAAATATATATTGTTATGTAGTAAATATGGTACCATTCACCATGTTCTGTACTGGTAGTCTTGTTGTAATGTTTTATCTATTTCATTATTTAACTTCAACTGCAGAACACGGCGCTACTCTTATAATGCCATAACCTGAAGTGACAGCAGCTCTAAGATTCAGGTAAACAGACTGTTCTCTGTTTTTCCGTGAAAGGGATTAAACTATTCATGTCACACTGACATTTCACAACCCCAAGACTGCTGAATATTAAACAGCTCTGAATAGGAAAATCCCCTCACATCCCACAGTGACAACAAACACGTATGACCTGATATCCTCTCATAATTATTGAAAACGTTTCCTTTCGGGAGAAGATGACACCAGTTACATTACACACGTCTTCTCATTACATAGACATTACATGAAACATTTGTGCCAACACTAACTTGTTTACAGATTAATTTGATTCGTAATGTCAATGACAAATAAATCCAACAAAAATATCTGAATTGATGGTAAGACATTTTCAGAATAGAAACATCTCAACATTATTTAACCTTTAATGTTATTTATTTATAGCAAAATGAGCAATTACTCTACAATAAATAATTAAATATAATTAGATTAGAAATTAGGTTTTTGCTGCTGCTTATATCTACTTAAATCCAAATTGTTTTACTATTTGTAATTATTGTTTTTTAAGTAAATTTTACCATTTTTTTCTACACAAATATTTTTTGCTACTTTTCTAATATAAGCAAAGTAAACAATTCCTTTTTGTTTGTTTGTTTGTTTGTTTGTTTGGTTGGGGTTTTTTTTTGGTGGTGGGGGGGGGGGGTCAACTCTATCTTCAATCCACTTGAAATTGTTAAAACAATTAAGTTAACTTAATCGATTTGTGTTGAAGCAACATGAAGGAATCATGCGGAACCGGGCATTATTTACAGTGTACATTATGGATAACTGTGTTTTAAAAAGGCATAACAGTTGACAAAATACTGATAGATAAAGCAAGTAACTTGCTTAAAGTGATGTCAGTTCCTCTGGCGGGAAACTCTGAAAGGCACTGAGGCATTTCATTTGTTCTAATATCATTAATTTGTGCAAAATGTTTAGAATAAAGCACATATAGCACATTTCATACACAGTGGCAATACAAAGTGCTTTACATAAACAAGAAGAAAAAAAGACAAGAAATAAAAGATAATAAAAATGATTAAAAACAGATTAAAATGTGTTAAAACAGGTTGAATGAAAAAGAAAAGAAAGACATAATAGTGAGATCTGTGGGACGTAGAACAGTGCTCATTCATTAAAGGCACAGCTAAACAGATGTGTTTTCAGTCTTGATTTGAATGTGCCTAATGTTGGAGCACATCTGATCCTTTCTGGAAGCTGATTCCAGCAGTGAGGGGCATAGTACATCGATTTGTGTTGGGTCAACATGAAGGAATTAAGTTAACCTATTTGTTTTTACAAATTTAAGTGGATTAAATATAAAACAATTAAGTTGTCCCAGCGAAATCTCAAGAATTGTGTTGTTTCCACTCATTTTAAATAAGTAGTTTGAACAAGTGTTTTATTTTCATTCATGCATTTTCTTTTCGACTTAGTCCCTTTAGAAATCTGGGGTCGCCACAGCAGAATGAACCACCAACTTATCCAGCATGTTTTCCAGCTGCAACCCATCACTGGGAAATATCCATACACACTCATTCACACACATACACTACGGCAAATTTAGTTTATTCAAATCACATGCCTTTGGACTTGTGGGGGAAACCGGAGCACCCGTAGGAAACCCACATGCACACAGGGAGAACATGCTAACTCCACACAGAAATGCCAAATAACCCAGCCGAAGCTCGAACCAGCGACTTTCTTGCTGTAAGGCGATTGTCCTACCCACTGCGCCACCGTGATGCCTGTGTTTCATATTTTAAAAATTAATATAATAATTATTTTAGAAAAAGAATGTAATCTTGCCTGAATTGAAAAAAAAAGAGACTTTTGCTGCTTGTTTAAATAGTAAATAACCACAGAAATGTATTCTTGTTTTAATCAGCAAGTTGAAGACAAATGAGATGCTGTGATTTACTGCCTGCTTTTCCACCTGGGAGAATCATCTCGGGAGCTCATTGAAGACTACCAGGTACATTAAAATGTCTAAATTACTTTTTACTTTGGATATGGTTATGGTTATGGTATGGTTCTTTTATTATTAAAGACAAGTTAGTATATGGTGATGCAGTGGCACAGTAGGTAGTGCTGTCACCTCACAGCAAGAAGGTCGCTGAATCGCTGGTTTGAGTCTCGGCTGGGTCAGTTGAAGTTTCTGTGTGCATATTTTCCCTGCGTTCACGTGGGTTTCCTTTGGGTTCTCCGGTTTCCTCCACAGTCCAAAGACATGTGGTACAGGTGAATTGGGTTGGCTAAATTGGCCGTTGTGTATGAGTGTGTGGATGTTTCCCAGAGATGGGTTGCGGCAGGAAGGGCATCCGCTGTGTAAAAACATGCTGGATAAGTTGGCGGTTCATTCTGCTGTGGTGACCCCGGATTAATAAAGGGACTAAGCCGAAAAGAAAATGAATGAATGAATGAATGAAGTTAGTATATTTATCCCCCAATATTGTAAGTTTTGGCTAACTTTTAAAAACTTTAATCACTTTATGCAACAGATCTTAACATCAATACAATCTATTATAGCAAAAAGCAAGAGATAACATTGATATATGACCCCCATCATTCTGTCTGAGGGGACTTTTTTAACTTGTTTAATGTAAAGTTTAATTCAAATTAATAGAAATGTCTGGCAAGGCAAGTTGCAATGTATCACAAATTATATAAAATAACATTTGTATGTAAAGTTTACTCAGGATAACTAAATAAGATAACTAGGACTATTTAATAAAAAATTAATCTATAATATATTTAAAGGTACGACTTAAATTTTACAAACAAAAAGTCAATAACATTTACTTACAATTCCCAAGTAAACTTAACATTTCTAATTAAATGTACTAATAATTATGTTTAGTCTTTTACTTGGCAAAACTTTGAAGATTTACTAGCCTTTGCTGAATGAAAAAAAGTAAACCCTACTCTTCATTTTTTTACAATCTACCTATATAAAATTGAGTTTAAACAACACAATTCTTCATTTTTTTTTTTGGGGGGGGTGGACAACTTAATTGTTTTATGTTTAATTTACTTAAATTTGTAAAACCATTAAATTAAATTAGTTGTTAATCGTTACTAAATCTTTTTCAATTGATACAAACATTTTCAATCATATTCTGTCAATAAAACAATGCTCTTTTTTCTTTTCTGTGAAAAAAATACAATAAAAGGGTATGACAAAAAAAGTTATACAAAGTTTAGCACATGATTTTTAGTCAGTTTGATGGATGTTCATTGAGATAACTTTAAAAGTTAGTGTAATCCGACTAAAAATCCATGCTAAAAAAAAAGGCAGCAAGTGTAGTGGCAACATCATCCTGGAGTCATGGAAATAGCCATACACATAAATGACCGGAACCACAACACTATCCTATGGTGTCTAAATACACAATGCATATTAATGTAAAGCTCACATGGAAAAATCTCATGTTTCTGGATAAAATGAATCTAAAACACGTTCATGCCACATATAAATATCAGTACACCTGAGCCAGAAAAACAAACATTTACCAACCTTCAATCAAGAACGAGTTTGTCTATCTTGGACAAAATGGCTAGAGGTATGTCTGTAGTGTAGTGCACTTTATTTGTAGCATACCATTGATGATTATATCTCATTATGCTTTATTTTTTGCTTACATGCTTTACTTTTTTTACTGTTCAGATTTATTGGATCTTATTTTAAAACAACAGTTTTGATTATGGTTTGATCTTGATTGCGTTGTTTAATATCTGTGTTGTCTTCTAGCATTGGTGCTGTTGCAGTTGGTGGTGGTTAGTTTGCTGGTGAATCAGGGGAAAGCCTCCGAAAACCAGCGGCTCTTCAACAACGCAGTCATCCGTGTGCAACACCTTCACCAGCTGGCTGCAAAAATGATTAACGACTTTGTAAGTTTCATTCAAATCCCTTCAGAACTAGTTGATGCACCCTCTCATGCAACAATTTGCTATTTGTTATACAGGAGGAAGGTCTTATGCCTGAGGAACGCAGACAGTTGAGTAAAATCTTCCCTCTGTCGTTCTGCAACTCTGACTCCATCGAGACGCCGACGGGAAAAGATGAAACGCAAAAAAGCTCTGTGAGTTAACAATATGCTTCATTAAACAAATATATAATTGTTGAACAAATGGTGCTTCATAAAAATGTTAACACTTTGGTTTAAGTATTAATTCTCACTATTAGTGGCTTATTACCTGCCTATTATTAATATGTTGCTGTTTATTAGTACTTTTAAGTACATATTCTGCACGATCTGATCCTGCAAATCCAAGCCAATACCTCAACCCAAGTACAACATTACTAACTGCTCATGATCAGCAAATTATATACTTTGTTAAAATTTTTGTAAATAATATTTAACTGTAATATAAACTGTATTTTGCTGTATTTTAAAGTCGCATTGTGAAAATGACTGTATATTTCACAGTAAAGATATACAGACAATTCTGTAAAAACTTACAGTATAAAACAAGATAAATTGTGTTGCATTTGTAAGTACACTACTTTTGCTGTAATTGATTTACAGAAAGTAACTGGCAAACTGCTGCCAACAAGTTACTGAAGTTATCTAAAGGAAATTGTTAGTTAGTTAGTTAGTTAGTTAGTTAGTTAGTTAGTTAGTTAGTTAGTTAGTTAGTTAGTTAGTTAGTTAGTTAGTTAGTTAGTTAGTTAGTTAGTTTACTAGATTTATCCCTTATTTAGAAGTTTAATTTGCAGCATACATCAACGGGGAGATTTATATAAATAGATGAGTTTTAAACCCAAGGTGGTACTAATCTAAATAAATATCCAGTCTGAGCATCAACTACCACTTAGAGAGGAGGAATTTAAAATCTTTATTGGTTGAGGGATGAATTATATAAATTAATATGAATTATTTTGACCTATTCCTTACACATCACATCCAGTGACACAATACCGTCAACCTGATGGTAACAAAATTAGGAGTTTGTTAAGCTAAAAGTCACGGTTTGTTAATTGTACCTGAAAATAATGTGTGAAACAAAAAAAAAAGATTCTTGATATTAATATAGCAATGTGTCCTTTAATTTTTTTTATTTCATTTATATCCCAAGGAGACAAAGTTAAAAAAGACAGAACATATATTTATGAACATATATATATATATATATATATATATATATATATATATATATATATATATATATATATATATATATATTCATAAATATATGTTTTGTCTTTTTTAACTTTGTCTCCTTGGGATATAAATGAAATGTATAATTTAAATTATAATTTGTTTATTATATATAAAGAGATGGTAACAAACATGTCAATGGAAAAAATAACTTGTATATTAAGAAATAAATGCATAATTTTGTAAAGAGATTTTGGACCTTTTATGTTGTTTTTAAAAGTTAGTGAAGTTGGAAATGTTTGACTAGAAGATTAGTAAAAGAGGTGATATTCTGATGTAAAATACTGAGAAGACTTTAGTTTTGTTTGTTCATTTGTTTGCTTGTTAGTTTATGTTATATCTGGAACATGGAAATGTGTATGTACGTGTTAAAATATAATAGAAAGGTATTGGAAAAAGAAATGTTTGACCGTTAAAACCAACATGCAGTCAAAGTGCAACATTAGATTAGAGTACATACATGCAAGCCTTTAATGTTTTTGCTGTTTTCACACAATTCAATTTTATATTTTGCTCTTAAATTGCTCATAAATCATATACATTTTTGCAATTTATTTTACATGTTGAAGATGCAAAACATGCTAAATAAAAAAGTGTCAAAACAATCAATTCATAATTATCGATATAAAGGATTTATAAAATATTTTAAATTGATTTCCTTTTTAATAATAGAGCATTTGTAAATGTATTATCGTACACAGTCAACACTTTTGTGTTTAAAGACCAATTATTGCCAGCATAAAGAGAAGATTTTTTCAACACATTTCTAAACATAATAGTTTTAAATAATAAATAATATTTGACTTGATATTTTTCAAGACACTTCTATACAGCTTAAAGTGACATTTAAAGGCTTAACTAGGTTAGTTAGGTTAATTAGGCTGGTTAGGGTAATTAGGCAAGTTATTGTATAATGATGGTTTGTGCTATGGACTATCGAAAAAAAAAGGGGGGGGGCTAATAATTTTGACCTTAAAATGATTTTTAAAAATTTAAATCTGCTTTTATTCTAGCCAAAATGAAACAAATAAGACTTTCTCCAGAAGAAAAATATTATCAGACATGCTGTGAAAATTTCCTTGCTTATCTTTTGGGAAATATAAAAAAAAAAGAAATTTTTTTTAAAAGGGGGCTAATATTGTTGACTTCAACTGTGTGTGTGTGTCTGTATATATATCAACAGTGGTTCATCCTAAACATGTTCTCTTTTTTCAGATGTTGAAGCTGCTTCGTATCTCTTTCCGCCTCATTGAATCCTGGGAGTTTCCCAGCCAGACCTTGAGCTCCACTATCTCAAACAGCCTGACCATCGGAAACCCCAACCAAATCACTGAGAAACTGGCGGACCTGAAAATGGGCATCAGCGTGCTCATCAAGGTGAAGCGTACTGTGCAAGCTCACTTGCTCAAAGCTGATTTGTGTTCATCCATTTAAACTGCCAATGTCATGTCACCACCTGGGGGTGATGATTTCCAATAACTCATGCAAAGTTGCCAATGATTTGAACATTGCAAAACAATTAATCATTTTGGGAATCAGTTACTTGGAAAAACTCAAAACATTTCTCTCCAAATAATCGCATTAAAGTTACTTTCAAGGAGAGTTTGGTCACTCACAGCAGCCATATCTGCATCACCTCAGGACAACTATTTTGGGCTCACAAGAGCAAGTCATTTCTGTTTCAATGGAGAACAGCGGAATCTAACAAACTAAGAACTCACAATTAAATCATATATGGAATAATGTTAATCTGACCTAAATGTGTTTAGAAATCTGTATTTCAGGCCAGTACACAAAGGTAATCCTAAATGCTGTTTTTTAATGGGCGCTGATTTGACTTTACCAATTGCTGATTAGCTCCTTTCAGTGTTGAAACTTATAAAACAGTTGGTTGATAACCTAAACCTCATCTCGAAAGGTAGTTAAGCTACTGTTGAGCTACACTTAAAAATAAATGAATAAAAAAATAAATAAACGTAGGTTACAAGGTACTTCCTAAAATTAGCTAGTTACACCAAATCTCCTTTTTTATTTCACACAATTACAAAAGCATAATCATTCTTTTTAAGTTAAATATTTGGTACTTAAAACTGAAATACAATTATAATGTCAAAGTTCAATGTTCTATTACACAGCTTTCAAAATTCTCAGGGTGTCAAGAGTCAAAGTGCAACAAATGTTGCAGTAACAAAATAAAATGTAGCTAGCTACTGGAATAGCTACATTGTATCAATAGTAGCTGAGCTGATAACAACTACATTGTAGCTAAGCTACTGCCAAGCTACTGAAAAAAATGTATCTAATAGTTAAGCTCTAGTTATATAAGGTTTTTCTCCATCCATATTCTTTTTTCTTCAAAGAGGAAATAGACTTGCTTGTTAAACCCTTCTGTTTGCATCAATTCAACTCATTATAACAGTGTTTATAATGGAATCCATGAGGAAAAAAACTAATTAGTTATAATGTTGTATAGATAACTAGTCAAATAGAACCCAAAAGCTATGTGTAGACTCCTCTCTCAAAATACTGTAATATTGATAGTATTATATGCAATACGTAATACACCTTATAAGTGGTTGGTTTGGTTGTAAACTTATTAAGCTTAAACACCCTTGTGCAAAAAAAAAATACATACACACAACGTATATATATAAATAAATATATATATATATGTGTGTGTGTGTGTGTGTGTGTGTGTGTGTGTGTGTGTGTGTGTGTGTGTGTGTGTGTGTGTGTGTGTGTGTGTGTAAACCCACGTGAACATGGGGAGAACGTGCAAACTCCACTTAGAAATGCCAACTGACCCAGCCGGGGCTCGAACCAGCAACCCTCTTGCTGTAAGGGAATTGTGCTACCCACTGCGCCACCGTGCTGTCCTATATTTTTTTTATTTTATTTTTTTCACAAAGGTTTTAATTTTAAATCTATTACACTTCTGAGTATTTCCATGTGCAATATGATTAAGTCTTTGTATATTTCCCTGACATCCTTTGGCATTTGATTTGCACAGGGATGTCTCGATGGACAGCCAAATATGGATGACAACGACTCCCTGCCGTTGCCTTTTGAGGATTTCTACCTGACCGTAGGGGAGACCAGTCTCAGAGAGAGCTTTCGCCTGCTGGCCTGCTTCAAGAAGGACATGCACAAGGTGGAAACTTACCTGAGGGTTGCGAATTGCAGGAGATCTCTGGATTCCAACTGTACCCTGTAGAGGGCGCCAATGTATTGCTAGTCAAAGCCTGCTTTATCCTTTTCTGCAAATCTAAGACCAGTTTACATTATCAAAACATAAACTAATTATTATCTGGTCCTATATATGCAGAAAATATCAAGCAGGCATGGCTGGATCTGTACTTTATTTCCCTTCCATAAACCTTACACCTACCACCATTGTATTTATTCTTCTTATTGGGAAGTATTATCATTTCAAGATGTTCCTTAAAAACTTAAATATTGATTCTTATTTAATATCCGAACCTTATTCACAGTGGTGCTAAGCAATTTCTGGCGATATTTTCTTAAATGTGCCAAAATTGACTTAAATCAAAGTGCTAATATTGTGCTTTGGTGTATATTATATCTAAAACAGTTAAAGATTAGTGTTCAAAGGGTTCACTCCCAAATGTGTGAATGGAAACGTGTCTGTCTGATAGATTCTTCCCTTAATATTATCAACTCATCCTGTTCTATTCTAACTGTATCAATTAAAGTTTTAAAATGCATTCAGTGTGTCTTCTGTTCTGTATAACATGTTTGTGTCAGTTGTGTGTCTTATATCCACACATTGGGTATGTGGCAATTAACTTTTTAAAATTATTTTGTATAAACAACATGCAGTGACATAATGTAAACAATCTGTTATTTAAAGGGTAAATCCCCCTTAAATCAAATAAATATCGGTACTTTTCATCAGTGGTAAAAAAATTGTCCATGTCAGTGAAAAGTACGAGTTGAGAAAACGGACCAAAAACAGCACACAGCAAACCGAACTGAAACATTGTCATATAAAAACACGACTGTGGTGCACTGTTAAATGTATTGGGGATGCAATTGCATAAAAAATAAGCACTAAAATAACCTGGATTACATTAATTTAATTAAAAAAAAATCCATATAGGCGCAGTGGGTATACAAGGTCGCCGGTTCGAGCCTCGTCTGGGTCAGTTGGCATTTCTGCGTGGAGATGTTCTCCCCGTGTTCGCGTGGGTTTCCTCCGGGTGCTACAGTTTCCCCAAATTGTACGTAGTGTATTTGTGGGAATGAGTGTGTATGGATGTTTCCCAGGGATGGGTTGCAGCTGGAAGGTTGCGTAAAACACATGCTGGATAAGTTGGCGGTTCTTTCCGCTGTGGTGACCACATTAATAAAGGGACAAGAATGAATTAAAATGCATCCAAAAGCGCCTTTCTGAACTTTCAATAGCATTATTATTGTAAAGCTGCATGTCTATTTATTCCAAAACGAACAAGATTACATAAAAAAGTTTATAAATCCTGTTCTGTACTATTCTTAACTATTTTATAATTTAGAACGTTCCTATGTTTTAAAAATGCGGAAATTCCAATTCATATCACTCCTTTTTTGTTTATTTTTATTAACATAAGTTACAGGGAATACATAAAACATTAAATTGTGCTAACATTGTGTGACCTGAATGCAAATTATACATATTCATTGTACATCTAGTAACAATGATACATGGGATAAGGCTAATTCACAGTACTCCTACTGGTCCTTTTTTGGTCATGCTAATCCAATCACAGCGCGTTACGTAGCATGACGTCTTAAGTGCGCGAAATGCGATTCTGTTTACGGAAGTCGTAGAGGGGAGCCGTGAAGAAGTGTGGACTGGTGTTTCTTATACGTTAAACAGCTTTTTAAATCCAACCAAACGCTTAATTAGTTAACCACACAGTGGTCAAGTGGTAGCTTCATTTAAAAATCCATATCTCGATGAATATTGAAGTCGATATAATTGAGTTCAAAGTCCCACTCGAAAACAACAAAACTATTTTTATTTGGGACATCCAGCCTACATTTACAGAGGCCTATATTTATGTAAGTTTCATATTATATTATATTATATTATATTATATTATATTATATTATATTATATTATATTATATTATTACCTTTTGAAGGACTAATGTTATTATTCAATCACCTGCTCTGCTCATGACGACTGGTTTTGTATAACTTTTGCAGAAATATTTACAAATGGTTTATTTTTTTGAGTAACAACTCCCAAATATCTCAGCTTTTGGATATTTATGTAGTTTATTGCATACATGTGGCCAACTGTAAACTTAGTTACTTCAGATATTAATTTACGCACTGTATCCCTTCCAGGAGTCCCTGTGGAGCGTGTATTCGGCATTTGGAGATCTTTACCTGCTGAAAGTGTGTCCCAATGCCACGGTGGCTGAACCTGGGTTTTACGCCTTGGTGAAGTTTTACTCATCAGCACAGGCATCTAAAGCTCAGCGGGCCACTGATAAACAGTGTCTTTTTCAGAGCTCTCCTTTAAAGGTAGCTAAACACTTATGTACTGTTGGGGATGTTTTCATCCACTCTAAAGTGATTTTGAGTCTTAATTTTTGTTGCAGCTAGCAGAATGGTTTTTGGTGACATTATTTAGACACATATTTTGAGAGAATACTTTGGCTTTTTTTTAAAGAACTGAACGATACAATGGGCAAATTTGCTACCCTTTTGTTATGTTAGGGATGAAAACATCCACTAAATTAAACTGTTGTAAAAATGCATCAGATATTTTGTTTCAAATCTTTTTAAATAAATCTGTTAATCAACTCAAGTCCTGATCAAAACTACTAGATTGCTTAGAAAATTACAGGATTTTAACTCTAATTGCCAAATTTATAAATTATATCACTGATTTGGTGAAAAAACACGCATAAAATGAAATATTTTCAGTGAAAAAAAGTAATTGTGGACTGTTTTTTTTACCTTTTATCACAGTCTTGGATATGTGAAACAACATTGCCTTCGATGCATTGTTTTTGATTGCTTTTCATTTCTTCTCCCTTATTTACTGTTAATGGCTGTTTTTGCCCCATTGGCTTCCATTGTAACTACATTTCTTTTGATTACAAAACCATGACACCATATAATCATGCATTTTTTTATTGTTTGTGGTTTTCCCTAATAGAAAGAGGTAAAATTTGTAATTTTTTACTGTTAATCCTCAGTTAACCCTTTAGATAGGCATGTGCAAAAAAAAGCTTAGTTCTGGATTTTATATGGAGTCAAACATAATTAACGTGAGTGTGAGAGTGACCTTTGTGCCCTTATCTTGATGTGTCTGAGAAAATCAAAATATGCACCTCCGCTGTCAGAACTACATGGAATAAACGGAAACAAAGACTGTGTATTTATGCAACATCAAATGTGGTTATAATGGAAGTCAATGGGGCAAAAACAGCCACCAACAGTAAATTAGGGAGAAAAGTGAGAATCTAACAATGCATCAAGGCCAATGTTGTTAGTAATCATTCACATGTTTAAGACTAATAAAAGGTTTTTAAAAAATCCAGTCCACAATTACATTTTATATTGAAAATATGTAATTTTGTGTGTTTTTTTTTTCTCACCAAATCAGTGACATCATTTGTGAACTTGGCAATTAAAAATGCTAAAATCCTGTAATTTTTTAAAAACATTTTGTAGTTTTGGTGAAAACTGAGGCTGATTAACAGATTTGTGCAAAAAATTTAAAAGATATTTATCTGATGCATTTTACAGCAGTTTTAATTAGTGGATGTTTGCATTCCGAACATAACACATGATAGTAATTTTGAACAGTGCACAAGGGTTAACTCATAACAGCAACTGATAAAGCTATAATGTGAAGGTTAGGATTTTTTTAATTATCATCTTTTTTTGTAATTATCTTTCAACCAACTCCTTAGGTCCGACTGAGCACAAAACAGAATCTGTCCTTCTATAGCAGTAAACCTCTCTGCCTATCCAAATGTCACAACCTTGCCAATCACTATCTGGGCTTTGGTGGCTGGACTACTCGCATTGTCACTGTAAGCATTGAATAGACTTTTCATTTTTGGCTAAGTGTGCATGTATTCAGGATAGTTCACAAACCTATTTTTTATTATTTCAACAGTTGAAGGATCTCTCTAACTGTGTGGATGCTGGATGCCAAGAAGAAACAGGCGACCAGGGTGTGCTTTTGAAATATGGCTGCATAATGGAGTTAAGCTTCCCACATCATGGTATGAGTTGTCAGGGGGTCGGTGTGGCAGAGGAGGTACTTGACAGTGATCAGGGTGAGTTTGATTATTTACCTATTTCCTATTTTAAGGGGAATGCTTAAAAAGGGGTCTTCTGGGGGGATTTTTTGAATATTTGTCATTAATCAAACAAAAATATTGACTCATTTCAGTGTTATTATTATTTTTTTTGTATAATGAATGTTTTTTAAGATACCGATATGACTGAATGTTATATATTCTATATTTAGTGTAGTCTTTTTCCAATTTTAAAGACATGGCATTAAATGTCTGGTATGGCATTAAAACATAATTTAAATGCTACATTTGGAACATAAAATAAATTTCTACATATATAAAAACAAATGTATTTCTTTTACTGGGAAGCATGTCGGGACTTTTTTATTTTTATTTACAATTGCAATTTTATAGTAAAGTACAGTAAAAATAAGACAAAAACAATCTATTTTTAAAATATATCAGAGATGCCCAAACTAGGGCCACAAGTCAGCCCGTGTGTGACAGAGTGGGCCTCAGTTTGCTTTAGTGGGTAAAACTGGGTTTGGGGGGCAACAAAATGATGGTTTGCTCAATAGCACTCAAGTGCAAAAACCAAAAATCCAAAGTAACAAAAAAACAGAAAAAAAAACATTGCCCATGACTATCAATGATATTTGGTTTTTGACACTACATACGAAAGATTTTGGGCACTCCTGATATAGATAGTATCAACTTAATCACATACCATGAAATAAAAAACACATACCATGAAATAAAAAGATAAATAATAATGTGGCTTAACAAAAATTACACAATAGGACTTAAATACATCTGCTGAAATCTTACAGATCCAGAGGAAAAGCTGAGAAAAAGGGGGGCATTAATGAAACGAGCTAAAGACAAAGCCATGGAGGTTGCGTTTGAAAAAGTGCTGCTCCTAATCCTGGGTTAGTATCACCAGCATTCTTCACAAGTGTTAAACAATATACTCTAGTAACATTCATGTCATGTAATTATTGTCCTGCAGGGAACGGGAAAGTAGCAATTGAAATCAAGATTGATCCAGATGAGATTGTCCCTGAAGAAAACTCGGAAGGAGTCATAAAAGTATGTGTGTTCCTTGAAACTCTTTGAACATTCAAGTTAACGGTTTGTTATATTTATTATACAGAGCTCTTTAATAATACCGCCACTAAATATGAGTGAACAAAGGCTGCAACATCTTCATTGTTTGACCTTTTAATCTTTGACTCAAAAAATTACCAAAAAACATGCTTAAATTTGTTTTTGTAGGAGAGTTTCACCAAGTTTCAAATTATTTGTGTTGATGTCAGTGACATCAGATTGGATTTTTCAAGACTTTCTGACCTCAAGGCTCAACTAACTTCTGCAATTTTTCATCTGTAATTTTTGGAGATTTCTGTTGGAGATTTGTTCTTCCAGGCTGATTCAAACCACTTAAATTTGTCTGAAATAACATTTTGCAAAGACATTTGTTACATATGAGCCTTCCTTGCTCATATTAACCAACAGTGGCGATAAATAGAGGAGTATACAGTTCAGTCATCATATGCCCTATTATTAGAAAGGCTTATAAAACCATGCCAAGCTAATTATAATCGAATAGTGTATTGAAATCAGTTAATAGTGTTATATGTTAATATCAGGATTGGTATCAAACACTGCTGTTAGGAACTGATCAGTAATAATGGGAGAAACAAAGCTTCAAATCTAGACAACCAGTAGCTTCGCAAAACTAATAAACAGAAATGCAGACAAAACATGGATTAAAATAGTCTTTTTCAAACACACTGTAAACGTTCAATTGAAACTAACATCTCAGATGCACTTAGCTGATCATATAATGTAATTAAACATTAAGTGTTTTTATAATATGCGTCTTTATGTAAGGGATAATCAAAGGATTTGAAGTGGAGGTGAACATTGACACTCTTAACGGCTTTAACACACATCTTTCAAAATCAAAGTTGTGCATCACAAGAACGTTGAGAAATGCTGCTCTTACAGATGACAATTCTAAACGGAAGATTAACGCATCCTACCTGAAGGCGCTGGTCGATATGGCGCCTTCCAGTCCATGCAGCAACACAGAAAAAGGTCTATATTTTTAGTTACTTTGTGCGCTTTGCTAAAAAGGACAAGACCATTAACTAATAGTTTTTCTTTGGTTGAAAATGTCTACAAACTATTAAAACTGATTCGAGATCAGGTAAAAATTACGACGTTTGTTCAGTGATTCACCATTAGGGTGGCGTTGTTAGTATACCCGCATAACAAAAATACATTTTTTATTTATATTACACATCGGAGAACCATTGAATTTTCTAAATGTTTCAAAACAGTAACAAACCCCTGTACACTGATATAATCTTGCTGATTTGCTCCGAACAACTGATTCGAAAATAAAGATTTGTAGATGTTTTGAAGCATCATGAAGCAGTCACCACTTGGTCAGTGGTTTAGCAAAAACCAACCGGTGCACTTTATCAACTACTTTATTTGGCAGGTAAATGATATCTCCTGGACTCATATTGAAAGTGCTGACAGTAATGCAGAGGAGGATTTCCTATGGGACCTCACAGAGGACCTTCCTTATTGACACCCACTCAACACCAATGTTTTCCAGATAAGTGACCACTGAAAAGGGGACATGGATTCTATTTAATGCTTAGTATTGACCACAATGCCATAGGTTTGCAGGATTATGGTTATATTTTATGATAATCCTCTCAATTTCAGTTCATCTGACCTCAGGTTCCTCTTCTCTGTTTCTAAAGTGATTCTCTGTTTTTTTATGTGGCTGACACACCAAGGCCACAGGTTGGGGTTTTAAAGGTCAGCTCACATTTCAAGCCAACAATGTCATTTCAGAAAGACTTTAGGGAAGTTCAAACTTAATTATTATGGTCCGTTTTTGTGTTTGGTGTACTTTGGAAATGGGCACTATATTAGAATACTTAAAGACTTTTTTCTTATTAAAATAAAATACATTTTGTGTGTTGTGATATTTGATTTTGAATGTTATTTGAATGAATATATATCGTTTAAGTCAGAATTATTAGCCCCCCTTTGAATTTTTATTTTATTTTTAAATATTTCCCAAATGATGTTTAACAGAGCAAGGAAATTTTTACAGTAGGCCTGATAATATCTTCTGGAGAAAGTATTTTTTGTTTTATTTCAGCTAGAATAAAAGCAGTTTTTAATAATAAACTGTCATCATGGCAAAGATAAAATAAATCAGTTATTAGAAATGAGTTATTAAAACTATTATTTTTAGAAATGAGTTGTAAAAATTTCACCGTTAAACAGAAATTGGGGAAAAAAATAAACAGTGGGGCTAATAATTAATAATAATTATTCTGACTTCAACTGTATATATAATTAAATGACAATATAGCATTACATCATCATCATCATATACGTCTTTATTTTGTTTATTTATTTTTTCTGTTTATTGCTTTTGTTTGCTGACGTTATATCAATAGTTTGCAATAGTTTTTATTTTTGTTTAAAAAATTAGTTTTTTTATAATTTTAATTAGTTTTATTTATCAGTTTAAGCAGATTTTTCTTTCATTTCACTTCATGTGTGACTACTTATTTGAATAAAATAAAATCTATTTAAAAAATTAAAATATGTAATTTTGTATTAATTGTTGACTATTAGCTTGTTTGTGTGTGTATAATTTTTTTGGTTTCTTTTTGGTGTAATTAATACATCAAACTCAATTGAAAGCAAATATTTCCTTGGAAAATAGCTGAAATAAAACAAGATTATGATTTTTTATATTTTATGTTATTTTACCTAATGTTGGAATTAGTTTTATTTGCAGTTTTTTTTAATGCTAAATAACCTGTTGCCTTCATTTTGTCTTATTTTGATGTCAATATAGTTTTAATATAAATATTTAATTAGTTAATTGCACCAGCATACATGTTTCCTTTGAAACTTGCAGAAATAAATCAGCAAATTTCAGTTAACTACAATAACCCTGCTTAGAAATTGTATTTTTCTCTTTCAGTTTACTGGAGTAAATATTATTTTTTAATAATATTATATATTTTTTATTTTTAGTTTTTATTTATTATTATTTTCATTGTTTTTTTTTTTCATTTTTAGATTAGAACAAATCTTGTAAGCTTGCGTTTCAACTTAATTGCCACTAGGTGGCAGTACTTACAAAAATCATCTCATTAAGCCATGGGCAACAGTGGCAAGAAAAAAAATATTTAGGATTGAGAACCAGAACTCAAATTATAAAAAACAAACTATAAAAGCACTACAGATAAAAGGATGCTCTCATTCAGTTCCTTCAGCATTTTAGATGCTTCATTTAACATAAATTTAACATTATTACAAAATCATTAATTTAAACAGATGAATACCAGCTGTGTTGCTCTGAAATTCATGCACCCATTACCTGTGGAGGGCCTCTGGATTCTGTTATTAGATTTTATCTGTTTTCTCTGTTTTGTCTTTGTCATATCTCACCATTGGGTGGCACAAATTTACTTCCCTCTATGTTTATATAAAATTGTGGTTTTTAAGTCACTTTTGGCACATCAAGGTTAAAAGCTGGATGGCTTACAGCCTGGTTCAATTAAATGAGGGTAAAATTGAGATTATGATCAGAAAATGTGCAAATACAGCTGCTTATTTAGGTCCATGTTCAGTCTATGAGCTGTTTGATCTGCAATTGTTATTCAGTGATCTTGGTTGATCTCTCCTCAAATCTTTCCCACTCCAAAAAAAAACTTGTATTTTATTGCAATTTATTTTTTGAGATGCAAATTTGTAATGTTGTTAAATCTAGTTTTTCATTTGCGAATCCTAGCAAAAATCATCCATTCCCTTCTGATTTTAAACAAATGATTCCCGTTCACTCTATTATGCATCGTCAGTTACAGATTATTATGCTATAAAATATGTATTTTTCAATGTGACTCCAGATGGTTAGCCCAAATGTGGTGGTGGGATAGGTAAAATCACATATTCTGTTCTTGCTTCATTGACTGCCAATAGAATCTAGAATGTTTTTCAAAATGTTTTATTTATTTATTAAAATATCTCTACATAATCAAGCACCCTTGTATTATTCAGAAATGATCTTCATCCAAATCCCAGAATTTGGCTCATGGGGCAGGGGTGATCAATACTGGACCCATAGCCTAATCTTCCAATCTCTGTGAGATCGTCACACCTTATTTTTAAACATCTATATAGACTATTTTTTATTTTCAGTCCCTTTCCAGTATTTTTCACATGATGTTTCACCTATATTGTACTTATTGTTTATTATTACTATATTGTATATCTTTTTGTGTGTGTAATTTAACTTTGATTGTACTGCAGGTGCTAAAGAAAGAAAGAAAGAAAGAAAGAAAGAAAGAAAGAAAGAAAGAAAGAAAGAAAGAACTGATTTACAATGAAGTCGTTCTCATGTCATACTTGATGTGTCCCAATATGTAGTGAACCAAGGTCATTACTGTTCAGTGCCCGAATTCATGCACACGACCTGCTGATGAACAACCTCAGGAGCTAGGGTGCTGATTTTGAGACGCAGCCCTACGGAAGGTCATTAATGCTTTTGTTTTTTCTCCTTTGGGATATTGTAATGTTCTTTTATGTATGGTCTTCTCAGACTGTTTCGTCACGCTTGCAGTTGGTTCAGAATTTAAAGGTTATACGTTTTTAAGTAGAATTAGTCCTAATAAATTTTTTAAAATCTTAATAATCGCACCCATTAAGTTATCAAATGAAAGCAGTATAATTTGCTCTGAAAATAAGATGTTTATATTAAAAGTATGCTTGTTGAAATGTGTTTGACTTGTGCAAAACCTTATAACCTATTAATTGGTCTGACTCATCAACACATGTGGATGAGTGTGTTGAGAAGCTTACTCAGATGTAGGAATGTCTGATTGTGTCTGTTTATCTCCCTGAGGCGCTTGGCATACACCAGTTCAGTGCTTGATTTCTCTTCCCTCCTTCCTCCTCTCTCCCTTCAGTTCTATTTTTAATTCTTTGGGAGTGACGTTCACTGAGCCTGCATGGCTCACACACTTTCACTTCCCTGTGCTCATTTTCACTTTCCAGGGTATGATGCCAGTGGGTCTCTCCATATACCCACGAGGCTGAAAAAGCAGTATTTCACTAGAAACATATGTAGAATAACGATTACTTTTTCTTGCACATTAAACCACAACCACAAGTGCCACGCAAGATTTAAACACACACAGACAATCTTGGGCAAATCCCAGTTGTGGGCACTCATTTCTCTTTCTATCATTCTTTTTTTCTTTTCAAATAAAACATTGAATACAAAGAGATACTATTAAGACTTGTTGTTTAAAACTTTATTGGCATTTAAAGTGTGAATTCTTACTCAAACATCAAGTAATTGTTATATATTTTAATACAAATATTCATTTAAAATTTTATGCTAATAATAGTGACAATACACATTGGGCTAAAAGGACATCTAAGATCAACACGGATGTTATTTTGTTAAAAGAAAAGTTAAATATTAAACTGAATAAGCTTAAGGTAATCATCTGTGAATGTGGTCTGGTTAAAAACCACAAACCAAGACCACATTTTAAGCCAAGCAATGCCAGAAAAAGTATCTGTGGTCGTTAGGTATACTGACCATATTTATTGGCCGTATATTATGTCAGTTATATAGTGTTGTGAACAATACTTTGTGCTTCCAGATTCAATGCAACTTATTTCAAATCTCACCCTCTTTTTGTTTACTGTAATTTATATAAATGTGTGATTAATTTTATTTTATGGCACTGCAAAATATAAGCCATAATGAGGCTATTTGCTGTATCAGGAGTTTTTAAGTATAGTAAATTAATTGTAAAGTTGGTTTTGTCTTAATTGTGTTTAAGCAGCTCATCTGTGACTAAGCCTACCACTTAATAAAGCAAAAATAATAACTATAAAAATACAGCAACTAGTACACCAACAAAAGCATGCATCGGCATGCCACGACGTTAGTCATGCACAGTGTTTTCTGCTCAATATAAGACTACTCATCTGCCATCATTTATTCATATTCAGTGGAATGTATTTATTTTATTGGGATTTGTTTGCACCCTGGGCTCTTAGATACCACACAGATTAATTAAAACCCGAAAGTTGTTACTCTAGCAAAACATATTCCGTTAGCTTCCGTTAGAGATTCTCTTGAATGAACGAACTCGAAAACTCCGCGCAAGACCTTCATGAGCTCGTGAAAAATCCCCTCTTTCTCTTCAAGATGAAAGAATTAATGCGAAATCACGCCTTTTCGATTTGTTCACAAAATACTGTATATAAACTTCAGATACATTGAATCCATCACATAACGACAATCGAGTTTTGGAGGATACTCAACATTTCAAAGAGGTGAGTCAGATTATTGACCCATAATTAACCTGGTAATGTATAGTTTGCATCATACTAATTTCTGATTCCGTATAGGCATCTGTCAGAATGGACCTTCACCGTGTGGCCTGGCTGTGCACCTTTTTCTGCTTTGTGCAGGTTTGGTCATTGCCAACAAACTGCAATCTTCAGAAAAACTTAATGAAGAGGACCTATACACTTCTGGAGACTGCGGTAAGATTTATTGCAGATAATCGTCAGTTTTATTATTGTATGTAACGAATAATTAATTGCATATTCAACATGTGTTAGGTCGTCTAACGAATATAATCTTGTTTTAGGGAGGGCTTTTCCCTATGCAATGCCTGGACGACCGCGTTTCTATACCATTCCCGCAAAATGTGTTCGAGTATAACGAGGATCAGGTAAAATCTTTAACACAGCTGTTAATCTATGGGTGCTTGGCATATTTGACACTTCCCAAAAATCTTTCATTTAAATTAATATTTTCTATAGGATGTTTTACAAAATTATATTTGTGCATTAGTTTAGTCAGTACTGAAGCTAAATCTGGAGCTAATCTAATAAAATAACTTTTATAATAATGTAAAAAACAAATAGCCCAAATTTATGTTAGGGAAAATTATTAAATACAATTTTCAAAAATATATAGCAAAAATAAAATAAAATGTATATTTATAATTTGGTTGAAATGTTTTAGTTTTTTTTCTTCTTTTTTGCAATATCTTTCATTAATTTAAATGTATTAACTTTCTATTTCTAAAGATGTTCTGTGACTAAATATAATTTTAATAAATACTATTGCATAAAAAAATGCACCAATATATATTACCCATATTCACTGGGGTGTACTCCTATATGCTGAGCTTTATAATATAAGGTAGGCCTGCAAAAGAATAAACCTAATCAACCAAACATATTTTACAGTATATATACAGAGAGAGAGAAATAGCAGTCAACATTTAAAGTGGATTGAAACTTTTGGTCAAAGTTGTCCTAAACTGAACAATAACTATTCTTTTCCCTTTTTTTTTTTGCCAATTTAGAAGTTTTTTTTTAAATTTACCTCAAATGATGAATACCATATATGTTTGCTTTAAGTTTGATATGTTTTTTTATTGACCCCAAAATTAGAGAAAAATTTCATATAATGCTATTTTTGCCCCTTAGGACAAACTGAAGAGCCTACAGAACTATAAGACCACACAATTAAGTTTACATTTGCCTCACTTGTGTTGTTTTGTTAACACATTTACTCTTTTATTTTATTTAAAGGTTACTGGTGTTAAAAAAGCTGTTTATCAGACACTCCAGAACATTGACGCATTGTTTGAGAACTTCGGTGATCCGGACCAGTGGGATGCAGAGAAACTGGATGACTTTAGAGGCATCGTATATCGGCAGATTAAATACAGCACATGCGTAAGAATCTTACATTTTACCTACATTCTCCTTTAGTTTAAATAACACTTTTAAAAAATTGACATACTGCTTTGCTTAAATAGGATGGACAGGCCTACAAGTAGGCTACCTTGCTCTGCTTTCTCGAGCTATATTTCATTTGCCCGTTTAAAGTAAAACAGTATAGAATACTATAGTGCATCCTAGAATTCTTGTATGATTTTTACTTCTATTTGAAAATACTAATCTTGTAATGCATTATGTTCATGTTCCAATAATCAATCATTATTAACTCATTAGAATCCAGTATTCGCAGTTTAATATGTATAGATAATTTTATGACTTTCGGCTTAGAATTCCCTTTGGCATTAATTAATTCATATTTTCTATTTCTTTGTAAATACAGATCATGAACAAGACTGAAGTGGCTCAGGATTTTCCCAGCAGAGAGGCTTCGCTCAAGGTTTACTTTGAGACAATATCCTCGACTCTGAAAGAAAAGGTATGTTTTGTGTACAATCAATGACTGTCATTTCACGTGTGTTACATTTTAAATTCATGTAATAAACATTCTAATGCTGAATCAAATTTTTCCATGCAGAATTCCAGTTACTGTGCTTGGGAAATTGTGAGAAGTGAGATTCTCCGCACCCTGGAGTTCATATTAAAAAACAACTCGGACATCATGTTATGAGTTTTTATAGTACTTTAAATGTTATTTATTTATTTATTTATTTATTTATTTATTGGATGACTGACTGATCGATTCAGTGACTGATTGATTGTTGAGATAAGTGCATTCACTTTTTAAACCTGATCATTGTTAGAAACAACTGTTACATTCACTTTTGACTTGCATTACAGTTTTGTTACATCGCCATTTCCATTCAGCACTGGACAGTTCGCAGCTTAAAAAAAAAAAAAAAAAACATCTGAACCACACCACAGTATTAATTCATTTGTATGTTTTGTTACATTTTTACAACGTTTTCGTAATTATTGATTAATAAAAATGTTTTTCATACAGTCAGCTGTACAGTCTTGTGTTATCATGAAACATGCTACAGTGAATTAAAGAGATCAATGCAGTTCAATAGCAAATGTCTTAAAAACGGGAAAATATGAATGTAAATCTGATAATATTCAGTAAACGATGAGCTGTTTTTTTAATCACAGTGTTCTCTTTCTGTCTCTAAACTTTGGTCTTACACATTGATGTGACCTTTTCTACTTTTGTGCATCTATGCAACTTTTTTGTTCCAGCAAAGGCTATTTCTAATTTTAGCAGACATAATGCTATATGAGATATGAATATTAGCGATCATGCTTTAACCACATATCCTGTGTTTGAACCTTGCAAAATAACATCCTGTTTTTGTGTCTAGAGCACATGCAAATTTGTTATACTGTATAGTTACCACATGACATGCACTGTGGTCAAATATGTAACTAAATACTTTTTAATCTCTACCGTTTCATATATGCAAGTTTTTTTATTTACCATTTTTCTTTTTTTGCAAATATCTCAATATAACTGTAGTTTCATATTTTTTTTTTCAAATTGTTGTTACCATTTGTCAATGTTTACCTTTTACTTGTTTTGTAGAGGGAAATGGACAATTGTGAACTGGTAGCGTAGGAAGAGCTTAAAATGAATTGTACACACACACACATGAATAATAAATAACATAAATAATTCTCAACTTGTCCGTATGTGATCTATAGCTGATTAACCATGTGGATGGATGATTACAGCCTTCTAAGACCTACCAGTAGGTGCAGAACGCCCCTACTGGCCCATATCTATCAGCCGATAACCACTGATAATGGCCATTCAATCAAGTGATAATTTTGAATTGGCTGACACAGTTATGTTTACACCACAGTTGTGGTTAAAGGTTTTACAATCAATAAACTTAGAAAGCTACGGAACAAACAATAATTTAAAAGTCGACTCTTTAAGTAGTCACAGGTGAGCTTTTCTGTTTTGTTTAAACAAAATAATATTTTTGGCTCAAAGAGTCATCCATATTCTAAACTAATGGCATTTACAGAGAAAAATGTACATTTGTTTTGCAGTCAACAAGATAACGCCGTGAACTAGCTTCTCTCTTCCGTAGAGCTGATTGAATCTAAGAACAGAAACTATTAGGTAAGTCTATGTTCTGTGGTTTGGCCAAGTACTGCACATTTATGATTTGAATACCCTTAATCATGGTTTATTAAAAGAAGTGTAATACTGTATGTTATGGTTCATGTAGCATCAAGGTTCAATTGTGATTTATGGTTGAACTTTTTTGTATGCTTTTAAGTTTACCTGTTACACTCCTTGAAAATTAGTTACAAGTTAGGATGGCTTAAAATATTTAAGGGATGTGAGTTACTGCCAAGTCAGTGTGCAAAGAAAAAAAAAAGACTATAGTCAGGCCTAAGACCAGAGGCATCACCATCAAACTGACGGAAATTACACCTGTACACCTTGGTAACTGTTGGACAATAATATATTATTGTTTAAATCATATCTTTATCATTTGATTTGCGTTGTTTTGAGTGCAACTAGCCATAATTTGTAATGTGTTTATTATTTATTTATTGTCTTGAATTGCATTATATATATATATATATATATATATATATATATATATATATATATATATATATATATATATATATATATATATATATATATATATATACATACATACATGCATGCATGCATACATACATACACACACACACACACACACACATATATATATATATATATATATATATATATATATATATATATATATATATATATATATATATATATATATATATATATATATATATATATATATATTTATATATATAAATACACATATAAAAATTTGTATTAATGTGCATAAAGAAGCCAAGGAAAGATGGAAAAATGTCCTGAAGGCATCAAATTACAGATTAGACATTCCTTTAATATGTCAAAAAGTTTGATTTTATTTCCATCATTTACACTTTCAAAATAACAGAAAACAAAAAAATTGTGTCTGCAAAAGTTTGGGCACCCTGCAGAGTTAATATCTTGTACTGCCCCCTTTGGCAAGTATCACAGCTTGTAAACGCTTTTATTTATAAACATAATTATTTATAAATGTTTACCTGGGGTGCCCAAACTTTCGATCCCCACTATATATATATATATATATATATATATATATATATATATATATATATATATATTCTGTGTAAAATAGCAGGAAATGTACTGGCAGTTTATTACAAGGTTTTTGGATTGTAATATACAACACCAACCCAGACAATATATCACTTTAAACTATTTAAAATGTTAATAAAAATCCCTTTTTTTTACTTTTCGAGGTTAAACTTTGTTGGAAGAAAAATAAAGGTCCAATAATGCAATTCAAAAGCATAAATAAAATTGAAAAATGAAGCATGAATTACAAAATATGGAAAACTGCTCATTTATGGATATTTTTTTAATGTGTACCTGTGATGTTGACTGAACCTTGCTCTATATATGTAACCTGCAGATTTTAGAGGCTTTTCATAAGTGCAGCACTGGCAGTTTTCACATTTTTAGGGCAAATTTTTTGCATTATTATTATTTTTTGTATTATTTCTTTTTTTAGGACCAGTTATTGACAAGTGATTCTGGGTTCTGGCTTTGTGTTACAGTACCCACACTTGTTGTCTTGGCCACTTGGAAAATGCATTATTTTTACTACTTTAATATGTATATGGTTAAACATTGTGAAGTGCCTGCATTATTTAGAACAACTGTGAAGTGAAAATGAGATATGGGTTTGGGCCTATGATAAGATGTATGGGGGACAAGGGTTTATGCAGCCCTAAACTGGGCTCAGGGGGCCAAACAGAAAGACCCAAAGGTGCCTCTATGACCCTAAATATGAGGGTCCGAGCTTTAGAAGTATGATATAGTATAGTGTTTTTGACTTTCGTCATGTGTAAAAAAAAAAAAAAAAAAAAAAAAAGACTAGGGAAGAGATATAGACGTGGAGGAAACACTCCCTTCTTTGTCCATCCTGCAAAAGCTTGTGTTTGACTGTTTGACCTTTTGCTTTTCCAAGAATACAATTCATAAAAGTGACAATAAAAAGAGTATCTCATTGGAAATATACCTAGTGTTTAATTTAATCTGCAGTATTTATTACAGCTCACATTCTTTTGTTTTTTTATATGAAAATTCAGTCACAAAATAATACTAATACAACTTCAAATCGTATTTGAAGTTTCATCAACATTCATGACGTTAAATCTTTATTTATTTTTTTGTAAATTGTACCCTACCTGACAAAAGTCTTGTTATTGATCCCAGTTGTAAGAGCAACAAATAATAACTTGACTTCTAGTTGATCATTTAGAAAAGTGGCAGAAGGTAGATTTTTCTGATGAATCATCTGTTGAACTGCATCCAAATCATCACAAATACTGCAGAAGACCTATTGGAACACACATGGACCCAGACATGGATCAGAAATCAGTCCAAGTTTCATTTGATTTTGATTTGAGGTTGCATTCTGTATGGGGGCGTGCGAGCGATCTTCACAGTGGATGGCAACATCAACAGCCTGAGGTATCGAGACATTTGTGCTGCCTATTGCATTGCAAACCACAGGAGAGGGCAAATTCTTCAGCAGGGTAGTGCTCCTTCTCATACTACAGCCTCCACATCAAAGTTCCTGAAAGCAAAGAAGGTCAAGGTGCTCCGGGATTGGCCAGCCCAGTCACCAAACAAGAACATTTTTGCGCATGTCTGGGGTAAGATGGAGGAGGCATTGAAGATGAATCAAAAGAATCTTGATGAGCTCTGGGAGTCGTGCCAGAATGCTTTCTTTTGCCATTCCAGATGACTTTATTAAGTTATTTGAGAGACGTATGGATGCAGTCCTACAAGCTCATGGGAGTCATTCACTATCATTTCTTTTTCCACTGCACCATGACTTTGTATTCTAAACTGTACAGTATTTCTGTCAAGTGACAAGACTTTTGACTAAGCAAAGTCAGACCTTAATGTCCTAATTAAATATTTAAAAATCAAGGCATGATCATATTTTATTTAGGTAAAATAAGCATAATCTGGAGGCCTTTGTCTTTAATATAAGCCACTTCTGATACCAAACGATCCACTGGAATAGAAGTTATTATTTGTTGTTCCTAAAACTTGGATAGGCGAAAAGACTTTTGTCATAGTGTATGGTTAAACAGTTTATTAATACTGCAATTAGTAGGATTACAACTTAAACATTTTATTTTTAATTGTATCGCAATTCGAAACACAAGTAAGTTTTATCATTGGGATATTGAATATAGATGAAGAAGTGTATTGTTATTATTTTTATTAGTATCAATTGTACAAAATGTGTAAATAAAGCTTTATTAAATCTTGCAAACAGAGTTTGGAATTTTCAAACTGCAGGTGTTGGGAAAGGCTATATGAGCAATTTAATCATTCACTTAACCAATTCTTTTTGTTCATTCAGAAACCAATTCGTTTATAAGCAAGCTACAACTTTTCACCCAATTTGAACGATTAGTATACAGAGTGTATAAAGTGTGTTTTATTCATCATCACCTTTTGTTTAAACTGTTTTATAAGCCAATTTCACTCGCATAAGCAGTCTGGATATCGAGGCTTTATTTTTAGGCATGTATTTGATACAGCAGAACTTTAGCTTTTGTTACCGTTCAATTAGCTGTTTGTCAAGTTTACTCAGAGATAAACACTTCAGTTTCTTCGTTTTTTTTATTGAGTGTTCAATGTACATATTTACTGTTTACAAAGGCAGCACATAAATAAATACATAAATAAATAAATAAATAAATAAATAAATAAATAAATAAATAAATAAATAAATAAATAAATAAATATGGTAAAACTACTCTATACTTATAATTTAGGCTGGATGATGTCGCTAAGAACACCAAGGAGCTCATGTCGGACCACTTCCCATGCGCAGAAACTGTTGTCCTGATGGAGAGAACAAAACAGCGTTTTATATACTTTTGAATAAAAGACGCTTGTTGTTAGACATGTTTACATACTGATTAACCTACCTTATTTCTGAGGAGAGTGGCCAGTTTATTAAAGTAGGATTTCAGAGCATCGTCTCTTGCTGGAAAATCATCAACGGTTCCTTGAGCTCTCATCCTCATAATCTACCCACAAATAACAAATGTGACATAATTACACGAATGCTCATGTATTCATATAAAATTATAAAAAAGTTATTTTATTCTCTTACACATTTGTTTTCTTTTGTTAAACGGTAAACGATGTTTTGGAAATTGTCCACTTTCCTCTTATTCCAGGCCTCCGGATAACTGTCGTTGGCAAAGAGGAAGTCAATGTGATCCATAATTTTATACACTGCTTTTGCTACACCGGTTTTCTGGAAAATTAAAGGTATAAAAGTTTAATCATTATTACATCTGCCCAGTCTTAATCCAGGTTTTGTCAAGTAGATTTCAGAAATGTGTAACGGAGGTAATATGCCTGATAAAGTCTAATATTGATACACTGTAAAAAAAAAATCTATGATCAATTAGTCCTGACAGCTTATGTTTTCATTGTAACTTATAAGTTAACCATGTTCTAACTTAATTTAATAAGTTATGCGATTTCATTTAAGTCAGTTTAACATAAGTTCAACAGATTTATAAGCTTATTTGATTTATCTTAAAAACTTAAGGCAACCAGGATTTTTTTTTAAATAATGTGAAATAATGAAATAATGTGTTGCTAGTTTACCTGATTAGAGTTATTTGATTGCAGTGCATATTTCGGAAACGTTATTCTGACGTTTTCTTTCAAGCATTCGCGAGGGAAAAGACCGCCCTAAAACGAAAGAAAGAAGAGCATAAGTACAGCCAGTAAAGGGCCGGTAAAGGAAAGAAAGGGGAGAGGAAATAAAACTCAACTTACCATACTCTCAAGTAGACTGTAAGCTGTTTTCACGTGTTTCCTTCGCATGATGCAGTTTGTTGGTTTTGAAGTAATGTGCGCGAAAAAGAGTGCTGGACATAAGAACGCAACGAATTGCCAAAATTCCATTTTGTAGAGCTGTCTAAAATTTAGAGAGCTGTAAAAATAGCAGTTGATCCCAAGCGGTGTTTAAACGTTTTGAAAATCTGTCGGTTTTGCTGAAGACATGAATCCCCAAGATCCATTTTATACTAACTTGGTGACGAATGGAAATAAAGAGCATGGAGTTTTTTCAAACCGCAACAAGTAAACTCTTATAGGCTCTCCACTTCATTCTCTCCTGTGGTAAAGAGGATGTGGTCTATCTATCTATCTATCTATCTATCTATCTATCTATCTATCTATCTATCTATCTATCTATCTATCTATCTATCTATCTATCTATCTATCTATCTATCTATCCATCTATCCATCTAATCTAATCTATCTAGTTTTATTAGGTATTCCTTCCCTGATGCCATTATCTAACAATCTCAAATGTAGCTCTGGCTTTCTTTTTAATATTTTATCACCTAAATATTTACAGGTGTTTTGCTTCCTTTTCTCTCTCTCTCTCTCTCTCTCTCTCTCTCTCTCTCTCTCTCTCTCTCTCTCTCTCTCTCTCTCTCTCTCTCTCTCTCTCTCTCTCTCTCTCTCTCTCTCTAAAAGTATGTCGTTATCCTCTTGACTTATTGCCAGTGGTGGTGCACTTACAACCTCCTCGTGATTATTATACTTCAAAGACATCTTGATGTTGATAAGACATACCAATTAAAAATAATATATGTAAACTCAACATCTTAGTTCCATGGGGAATCAGGCGCATGTTAAATAAAACAAAATGTGCATGCTACTTTTATCAGTATCGTAAGTTTTTATTTTATTTTGTTTTATTTTTTAGCTTGTCTCATGGTCATGTACTTTCGAAGCATGACTTAATTCTCTCTCAAGTTCACGCTGTTGTCCATGCAGTGTAAGCTGACTGTGCAGCATTATAATGTTGACAACTAAGATCTTTAATTTTGAACAGTAGTGCTGACATTTCTTAATCTTATTTCATTATCATGATCTATAAAGTTTGTTTTGAGAAACGATTTCATTAAGAATTATGCTTATGGGTGGATATGGACATTGTATAAGCATATTTAAATAGCGTAATACTACCACTGTCATCTATAGATTTCCTTGTTTGTAAGCTTTAAAGACAAAACCGTAGAGAAAATGAATGTGCAAAACCAAAAATCAAACAAGTAATAGCGCCTTCCTTTTATATGATAAATTATTTAACAGTTGATTAATTTTAAATTACACTACACATTTTTATTAAAGTGAATATATAGCAAAACAAACCAAAAGGGTGGTATAGCGTAGTAAAATGTCCGCATCACATTTTCACTTTTCATTGCTGGGAAAATCCTTGTATTTCTATGAATGAACGAACGATTTCTTTTCTTTCATTAAATAACAGGAGATTTTTTTCACATGTGAGGAAAGCAAAGCATTCATTTAACATCAACCCACATCATATCAGCATCACTAAACTGCCAACGACCCACCGCGTGCAAAGTTCACTTACCGCACAAACCGACCACAACAGCATACAACTCGCGTTCTATGAATTCAGTTCTGCCGACTCAGCGTGTGGCAGGCGGTGTTCCACTTGAACCTAATAAGGAGTGTGCGCCCTAATAACCACACAGTCATCATTTAATATACGAGGAATATTCCACCTTCACCACTGTGAGACGTAAGAGGCGCACTTATGTGAAATCGGCTAGCTTTTATGTTCATTTGACCTCTGCTGTTAAGTATTTCTGGAAAAACTGAAATAAGCCTGAAAGATGATTTAAAACAAAACTAAAAAAACATTTAAATGCATCATCATGGAATTACAAAACGAAGCAGGTACAATAGCTTTGACAATTGTTTGAGGAAATAAATAACAAAACAAAAGAAGTAAAGATTGTGTTGCTGAAATGCATGTTCATTGATAACATTTTCACTCAAATTCTGACTTGAAAATTCACAAATGCTGGGTTTCACACAATGTTGTGTTGGGACAACATGAAGGAATTAAGTTAACTTATTTGTTTTTACAAATTCAAGTGGATTGAACATAAAACAATTAAACTGTGCCCTCAAGCTGTGTTGATTCAGCTCATTTTAAATAAATAGTTTAAACAAGCAGCAAACATATATCTTTTTTTCGTGAAGAAGATGGATTGTAAATGGACTTGTCTAGACACGTCTATGTGAAAAGTATAGGCCATGACTTGTTGCATTACACTAAAAACAATATAGACTGAAGAAGAACAGTGATTGTGTATTTATGAACTTTTTGTATCATTAATCCAGTCTTAAGTGTATCATGAGCTTTTATACAACAATTCAAGTATTCTGGTTTTCCGCTCTGTTGTGTATTATTGTCGCTCAGTCTTTTTATGAACTTTTAGTGTCATTAATGCAGTCTTAGTGTCTCGTGAGCTTTTATAAAACAATTCAAGTATTCTGATTTTCCGCTCTGTTGTGTATTGTTGTCGCCCAGTTATGAGGCAAATCAAAATACTTGATGTTGAGAATACATAGTCTAAATAAATTAATCACAATGCAAATCCATTTACATCTGATCGACCTTTTGTTAAATAGAAGCATTTCGCCCCATTTACTGGTAGGCCTATGGTTCCATAACCTTTAACATAGAAACTTTTAGTTTCACAAAAAATATATATTTTAGAGGGGGAAAAAAACTAGATTATCCGAGGTGTAAATGTAAATTGTAAATGTTTTTTTAAACGGTTTTAAAATAAAAACTATTGTGAGGAACATCACACTACACTACTTTCTATTTTATGTTATTTTATAGTACTACCAAGAAACAAGTTAAACAACTTTAAAAAGGTACCACCCAGTGAGTTTTGTACCTGTATTTCTGCAGAGGGTATATGACATAGCTGTTTTAGAAGATATTTCCAAATGAATTAGTAAATATGGTCTATATGCTCAGTATAGACTTTTATTTTATTTAAATTTTGTTTGCCTAAAACTTGTGAATACTGTAATTCAATGGTCTGGAGCGGAATGAATCTTTAGCAAGAAGTCGATCAGAGATTTGTTCTTACCATACCCTTATAAGTGCGACAACAACAGCGGATAATCAGAACAGGCCTGCTTGCACAGTTTTAAAGCTCTTGAGACACTTAAGACTGGTTTTTACTGAAAATTCATATAGTATATAGTCCTACATTTTAAATAAATAATAAATTCGATATTTTGATTTGTAATATTGCCTTCTTTCAAACACATTAACAATGTTAACAATAAAAAAAATGTGACTGAATAAAACACGTTTACGTTGTGATGTGATCGCAAAATCAAGGACGTCAAAATATTAACATTTATAAACAAATATTGAAAATTTTAAGAATTTTCTTAAGAATACGCTATGAATGTACGAGCAGTACTTATATTAGTTCTGACATTTTGTAGCGTTAGTAATTTACTCAATCTTCTGGTTTTAGTACAATCTCTATAAGTGATCATTAAATCCGGCAACTGGCATGGTTGTTTTAACCCAATGTTGGGTCAAACGTGGAATTCTATTTAATTTTTTTAAATACTCAAATATTTGGGTTGTCAATGTTTGACCATATGTTAAAACATGCCAAGCATTTTTTTGGAGTGTTTTAAGTATTCAACACAAAATAAATGTGTCCTATAATACGAATAAAACTCAAGTCTCATACATTAACCCATTTAATCCCACCGGCCACAATTGTGACCACAATTTTTGCTTGCATATTTTTCTGTAGTATTCAAAAGCAACTCTTATTATAAAGCACATTTTCATATATAATGAAAAATGTCTAAATGAGTTCAGGGCAGATCTAACATGATTGGGTAGTTTGGCCAATCATTTATTTCTTAGTATTGCCATCTGAATGGAAAGAAAATGTTAAAGCTCAGAAATGACAAGTATGTTTTCAAAGTTAATTTTTAAATAGGCAATAAATATTTTGCGTGCATCATCATGAAAGGGTTATCTATAAATACATATTTAAATTATATTATTACATTGTTTTTTTCTGTTGTCAATCTGCTGATGAATAAAGACGGTCACAATTGTGACCGGTGGTATAACACAGGGAGTCTGTGTCCCCCATATCATTCCATATTTCATAATTTGTTTATGTTTTATTTTTTTATATGTATTCCTTAGTTTATATACATGTTTTTTATTACTATGCTACCTAGATAGCATATGATTGTGGGTTACTTTAGGCAGTTATGCGGTACTGGTGGTCTTCCTTCTACCCAGACAAAATGAATGTTAGCCTGAAGTGGCCCACCTGTACAATGGGAAAATGGGGCCAAAGATTCAAATTCATATATGGGCCATTTGAGGCAAAGATTTGGCACTTATGGCAAAATGCAATCTGACTGTGAGCCTAATGTGGCCCATGTGGAAAATGGTAGATTTGGCCCAAATGAATGAGGACAAATGTGGGCCACAGTTGGCAAAAAATGTCACATAGTCATTTAAGGGTAATCTGGCTCTAAACCTAAAATGGCTCACATGTGCGGGCTAATGCTGCTGTGAGCCTATAGTGGCCCAGAGAAAATATGGCAAATGTGGCCTAGTTATCCTAAAACATATGTGGGCCACTTTTGGCAAATATTTGGCACAGTAATCTATGGCTAATGTGGATTTGGTCCTATAGTGACCGAGAGAAGTTATGGCAAATGTGGCCCAGTTATCTTAAAACGTATGTGGGCCACTGTTGGTAAATATTTGTAAAAGTACGTTTTGGCTAATGTGGCTTTAAGCCTAAAGTGGCCAAGAGAAGATATGGCAAATGTGGCTAAAACATATGTGGGCCACATTTGGCAAATATTTGGCACAGTAAGCCCTGGCTAATGTGGATTTGAGCCTATAGTGACCCAGAGAAAATACGGCAAATGTGGCCCAGTTAACTTAAAACATATGTGGGCCACTTTTGGCAAATATTCAGAAGAGTGAGCTTTGGCTAATGTGGCTTTGAGCCTATAGTGGCCCAGAGAAGATATGACAAATGTGGCCCAGTTATCTAAAAACATATGCAGACCACTTTGCATTTCATGCATTGCAGCATGAAATATTTTAATTGTTACAAAAAGCACAAGGTTGGATTCTTGAGGTCAGAGAGTGTATTTACCATTTCTGAACAGTTTTTTTTTCAGTTTAGGTGCACTCCTAGAGCCATCATTCCATTCAGTAAGTGGTCTAGATGTACAGTAAGTGTAGGCCAGATCTGGGCCAGAATAAAAGCAAACTGTGGCCCAGAATAGGGATAGTTCTGGTTCATTTGGTTGAAATATATGGTATTGCCTTGGCGTATTTGTGGCACAGATTTAACAAACAGGAGCAAACCGCCCTAGAGCCACCATTACATTCAGTATGTGGTCCAGATGTAAGTGTCTGGTGTGGACCGGATCTGGGCCAGAATAAAAGCAAACTGTGGCCCAGAATAAGGTCAGTTCTGGTTCATTTTGTTGATTTCTGGTTGATGTGTGGTATTGCTTTGGCATATTTGTGGCCCAGATCTGACAAACAGGAGCAGACCACCCTAGAGCCATTTAGTATGTGGTCCAGATGGAAGTGTCTGGTGTGAGCCGGATCTGGGCCAGAAAAAAAAGCAAACTGTGGCTTAATTGTGGCCCAGATCTGGCAAACAGGAAAGGACCACCATGCGGTGTGTGGGCCGGATGTAAGTGTCTGGTGTGGGCTGGATTTGAGCCATGTGAATTTGCTAGCTTGGTATTTATTTTCGTTTATAATGAAGTTTATAATAATTTACTCTATAGTTTACTTTTATCAAATTACTTATAATTTGTCATTTTGTCATCATTTCATTTGAATATTTGTGTTGACCTGCTGCATAAGATTGTTATTTTGTTATTTTTTAAACTAAGCCAGACAATGTTTACTTCTTGTTAATGGAAAAACAAATTTGAACAAGTTAAACCCGTCTCTAAACTAATTGCTGGCAAGAGATTTTTAATTTTTTAAATGCATTTACACTGTAGACCTAGACTCCCTGTGTTCTACCACTGGTCACAATTGTGACCAAAGATAAAACCCATTTTTTCATGGACTTCTCAATATTTTATTTATTTTTTTTGAAAATTGACATTAATTGTTTATTATCCTTACAAATACCACACAAATTTATACGTCATTTCTAGGAAAAGTTTGGGATTAAATGGGTTAAATGTCTATCGCAATATAAAAAAAATATATGAAAAAATCTAATTAAATAAAAATTCACTTCCTACATATTTATTTAATCATTGTTTTTGTATAACAAGTGGAATACAAAGGATGTTGTATTTGTTTCACTCCGTCACAGAAAGTTTGATTGGCGCCCAGAATGTAGATTTTGGCGCCCCCGTTCGAGAAAGGGTAAATGCTGCTGCATACTTGTTGTACCATACACATTTGCACACTCTTAATGAAGCATTTATTTGTATATAGAGATCATTAAAATGTACGTTTTGATTCCATATGGGTAAATGTTTTAAATACCACAACATTTTGAAGAGTCAATCGAAATAAAATAAGTATAAGAAACGGTCAACCATGTACAGTAAACAGTCAATCCATTTTAGTCAAACTTTTTTATTTGAAAATACAAAATCATATATTTTATAACAAATATAAATAATCAAACAAATAAATAAATAAATAGCAATAAATATGAAAACAATAATATTGTACGTTATAAAAATTGCGCACCAAAATCTGTAAGTCAGTTTAAGAAATACCTAAAACAATCATGTCTGTGGATTATGTGCATGTAAATCACAAAATACCTGACTGATGGTTAATACATGATCTGAAATACACAGCATTTCTCCTTTTCACAGTTAAAATCAGAATATACACAATGTATTTTCCTACCAAAACAAAATACATTACGTTTATGTAGGAAACATAATTAGCTTGCTTTATCGGAATGCTTCAAGTTTTCTTAGGAAACTATAAATTAAGATACAAGGCATTAGGCAAAACTCTAGGCTACATTCATTGTAAAATACTAAAACATAAATTCACAAATACATTCAAGTTTTTTTGAGTTTTTTTTTTTCATAAGGCATTTTTTTTGTAACGTTTCGTTGATGATTGCTGTAATTTATTTATTTTTTGGTCATTATATCAGATCATATCATCTGTTACACTCGAGGATTGACCCTTGCGTTGCTTGCGATGATGTCCATCCTCTGAAGGTGGCTTTTCACAACTCTCCGGATCTGCTCCCATGCTTCAGCACTGTATTGCTAAAAACACAAAAAAAGAACAACTTTAGCCTCTGTGCATTTTTATGTGGAAGAACATATTTCCATTTGCAAAGTCACCATTGTAATATGCTTCTTATGCTACCCAAGCATGTAACCGGAAAAAAAACTTCTCTACCTACATTTTTGCAAATCCCTAAAAGCTTGATGTACTGTGGGGAAAATTAAGTATTCAACAAATCATGTTTTTTTTTTTCTGGTAATAACAATTCTAAAGTAGCTTTTGACATAGAATTGAACCAGATTTTGGTAAAAAAAACAAAAAACAATACAAACGTTTAAATAGGACAGAACAGAAAAAAATCTAAAAATGTGTTGTGTATAACAGTGGTATTACACAAGGAAAATGTGCTGAACTACCGAAATGTATTTAATACTTTATATAAAAGGCTTTTTTGGTGATGGAAGCTTAAAGACACCTCTCATATGAAGAATGAAGTCAGATGAATTGCTCAGGTTTTTTCACAGACTTCAACAGAGTGTAAATATCTTAATGGATCTGTGGGTCAGTAAAATCTTATCTTTAATTTGTATTGTCTATTGAAATCAAGTCAGGTGATTGGCTGAGCCATTCTACAACTTAATTTTCTTTCTCTAAAAGCATTCCAGAGTATCCTTGGTTGTGTTTTGTATTATTGTCTTGCTAAAATGTCAACTCTGGTTTCATCATCCTGCTAATGTAGATGTTGGACTGAAGCAGCAGATAATAATTTACAATGAGGAAGGGCAGAGGGTTGCTGAATAATACTAAGAGATTTAGATTTCAGCTGCTGTCTGGGCTTTTACTGCATTTCTACACCTTCCTTTCTTCATGTGTTCAATAGAATTTGATTGGTCAAGATTTGATTGGAAATTGAAGTATGAGGTGATATATACATATATACATTGATCCAATTAGGCAGAAGTGACAAACTACAAGCTTTTCGTTTTTATATCAGTTTTATATCTTCTACAAACAAATTTTGTCATTGTTTAGAACCACTAGTTAATATATATCCATGAACAGAAACACACTGATACTAACACCTAAAAAATGTTATAGTGATGCAATTTGGTGTCATATTTATTGTTCATTTACGACAGACCCAAACCAGTCAAGATAGCACAAAACTTATTTCAATCACAACTCTATCTTCCTATATGGCTGATTTCCAAAATGATGCAATGGATGAAGCAACATATTAAAACCTTACCATAGCCAATTTACATATTTGAAATAAAACTGAACACACTTTTTAGCACCACTTATTTTGAAATTGCTGCAAAACATATAATATATGATTTTGGGGGAAAAAAAATAATGTTACTACTGGCACTAAGAAAACAAGGTGATGACAGAAGTAAAGAGTGTAAACGCATGCACTTTTAATATGAAGTCAAACTTACTTTTTTCTTTAGAATCTTCTTCAAAGTCCTGAAGTGCCTTTTTATTCTTATCTCGTAGGACTCCTTGTGTGCTGGCTTTGTGGATCTTGCCACCTGATAAAAAAATTAAAACGGGAATAAATAACCAGATAGAACTGTAGCACCAAAAATGTGTCCGTTTTTTAACGCATAGTAAACAATTTACCCAAGCTCTCCAATAGGTGTCACTAAAACACCTTTAAACACACCTATTCAATGACTAAGCTCTTATTAGTTTGGTCTTTTATTCAGAATCTCAACATTTGTAGGAATAATGCTACCTGATTTAACCCTTTCTTGGGCGAGGAACCATATACTATATGGTAATTTCCTTTACATTGATTGCAATACAATAATAGCATTATTATAGTTTATTTATTATTATTATTAATAATAATAATGATAATATTAAATATAATAAATATTCTACAAGTTCAAAAGTGTTGTTATAACCCAGAATAGCACTTTAGGGTTTTTACAATAAGTAGAGGGGTAAGCTTAAATGATCAAGCAGAATTTTAACTAAGTTTTTGTTGTATTGCTTTTATGATGGTTCTTTCAACAAGGATTACATGCAATACATAAATGCCTATTATGATACCAGTTTCCCCTGCCATGCACAAATACTTTGACACAGGACTTACACATTCTTTGAGGTCAGACGATTTTCTGTGCAGTATGTTAAGAAAGTCTTCAACAGTGTTTTGGTCCCAGTTCACTGAGTTCATGTGCTCCCTGGCATCCATAAGGTGGATGATGTGATCCAATGTCAGGACTAAAAACTTAACCTGGTCCTCCACCTGTAATGCAATGAAATGCAATGTAATTATTTATAGGTTTACCAGCCTCTTTAGGTTATAAACACTTTCTGATTTTATTTATTTTTTGATTACATAGTGTTTCCAAGCACTCTACAAACCTTTGACTTGTCCATCAAGGTGTACAAGCGGCTTGGAAATGGTGTCTCCAGATCTGCATATTTTCCACCCTATAAAACAGATTAAAAATAAGTTTATTTTCTCATTCATTCTAAAATGTGACTGTTAAACTAAGTAAACACACAGATGCAAAACATAATCTCTGTTTACATTTGCACACATCTGACAATGCTCTCTAATAGGCTACTTTCATAAAATCAAAACTGCTGAATTATTTTTAAAACACTAATGAGACTGCTTTGACAAGAAAATAAAATGATAGAAGCAATGATGGCATAGCATAAAGATTTACTCCAACCCAACAAGTCGCATCATCCATCAGTAGCAAAGCATATTTTGCACTTGAAGTAGCCTATTTGTAAATCGTAGGTATGTAGTTATGTAGGTAAACATACAACCATTAAAAAAAAACTAGAAATCGGTTCCACATCTAGGCAAGGCAAGTTTATTTTTTTGCTTAATATATGCTTAATTAGCTGTGTTTCCAGCGCATCAATGCAATGATACATACTGGCATTGTCGTTAAGTCTCTAAACAACGTTAAAAATAAAGCAAGAAGATTGCATTTACCATATTCTTGAGCAGGTTCAGAGATTCTGTCGTTATTATCCTGTATCGGCCAAGCCATTCGCAAGTAGACGCAGAGCTTTGACTCTGCAGAATAACAAATATCACAAAAATAAAGGTCCACATTTGAGTTCTCATCTTTGCGTGTATTAAGTAGTTTTCTACTTTGTCGCTCAAGAGAAAGTTTCAGAGACATGATGGAGAGTGCTGGATTTATTCGGGAGTATTGGGAAAGGGAAAACGAACGGCAGGGGCTGGTAATTCCAGCTTTCACTTTCTAGGCTAGGCTACTTGCTGAGAACGCGTATAGAAGACCAGACTATACAAAATAACCCAAAAGTAGACTCTATGCTCAAATTTATCAAGTTCTATTTTGAAAGTACTTCATTTTGTAATGTTAGAAGAGAAGTAGCCTAACATTGTGATAATAATGTAGCTAATATGTTGGCTTATGCAGTTACGTTTCAACCGTCAGGCATCAGCTGAAACCACACACAACAATAGCCACTTGCAACACACACAGATAATACTGTTAATAACTTCATTTAAGCAAAATAAATCACACGGGTCAAAATGATTACCTGATTCCAACGTATTTCAGGCTGCCGTTTCCAAACGCAGCCGCGGGTTCGCGTGAACCAAACACTTTCTGTTTAGACGTCATGTGTGCTGATGCAATCTCGTGTGAAAAACCTCCAACTCTCGTTGGATTTCACCGCACTTTCTTCTGCATTATTGCACTTTCACTTCACTTCACATAAATATTTTTTTCACTACGCAAGAAAAACTGGCCATTGGATTACCAAAATAATAATTTAATGATCATCATCACTATTGTTATATTTATTAGGCTATTTTAAAACATAATAATAATAATAATAATAATAATAATAATAATAATTATTATTATTATTATTATTATTATTATTATTATTATTAATCACATTATATTGTCGTTAAAATATTTTTTATTCCTAAAAATCATTTTATTAATATTATTATTAGGTTGTTATTATTACTCTTACTATTATTACTTTATACATGCAATAAATGTAAATTCGCTACATTTTTTTATCATTTTGTTGTAAAATACTATTAAGTTTTAGATGTTGTTATTTATTTAATATTAAGTAGGCTAATAATTAAAATTCATAGAAGTGCCAGTTTTATCAAACAAATAGGCCTAGTTCCGTTTAATCACATTATATAATTATAATGACATTATATCATTAAGAATTATACCCAAATATCTAAAGAACTTTACTCACATTAGTAAGTTTGTTGTTATTTTATTAGTTCTGTTAAATTTATGTTGTTATTATTATCGTCCTTATGCGATCTCGTAAATTTAAAATAAATATAGGATATTGGCCCAGACTTAGAGACCTAAAAGTTATCCATAATATTGAATTTGCACTGCCCAACAAATAAACAAGCAAAAATCTTACTAAATTTCCAAGATTAAATACTATTAGATTTGTGACACATTCGCCTCACAGTGGATTTTAGTTCGTTAGTTATTTTTGAATTAGGAAGGGCATCTGCTGTGTAAAACATATGCTGATAAGTTGACGGTTCATTTCGCTGTGGTGAAGAAACTGAGCCGAAAGATAATAAAGAAACGACCGAATGAATGAATGAATGAATGAATGAATGAATGAATGAATGAATGAATGAATGAATTTGTGGACTTTTTCGTTTTTTGATAATGTTGCACTACTTTGTAAAAACGTGAAAAGATGTAGGGTAGCCTATATGTCTATATCTCCATAACCAATCACGTAATGGCACTTTTTAAATTAATTCTCAATTCTCAAAGTCAGGAGTGCCTCCAAATGGGCCCTGTGAAAACTCCACCCCTGGGGCCAGCCCAGTAATTTTGCGTTGAAAATCCACAATATTTCGATAAATAAATAAATTGCAGCCACTAAATTATTGTGGATGGTTTGGCTAATTGTTGTTGACAGCACGCACACGCCTTCAACAGACAGATATGGCAATTATTTAGGAAAGAACAACGGGTATAAACATATCTTAACCTAAGTAACTATTCTATGCGCTCTGTTAACAGTTAAATACTAAACATGTGTTAACATTACTTTACAAGGCTCAGAATTAGGTCATTTTGATTAGCATAGTTTAATGTTTTCGCCTATCTACAGAAGGTTCGCTTTTGCTGATTTGCAGTAGGCTACTACACATTTAAAAATAAAAGTAAGCTTAAATTTCTTAGAAGTTGTTTAGTATTGTTTGTGGGGTTTATGCACAACTTTGGGTTCATGAGATTGTACTTTTCATTAAAAAATCTAGCTTATTTAGCACCTTCATTGTTTTGCTTGTTGACTTACTAGGGTCAGAAATCTCAGTGATTTTTGTGGATGTATTTTGCAAAAAGGTACATCAATAAAAACAATAAAATTGTGGCTCAAAAAGGAATATGGATGCATGGATATTATTAGTGTGTGTGTGTGTGTGTGTGTGTGTGTGTGTGTGTGTGTGTGTGTGTGTGTGTGTGCATAGTAATGCCGTTTGTTCAGTTTGTTAATTTGTTTTATAAATGATTTTATGAATTTTCATTAATGTTTTGGGGGCGCCACTACTTAAAGTGCCGATAAACAATGTTCTAATTATGTTTTGACTGTAGAAATGGAACCAAACTTAGGAAGTCCTTATAACAGACATTTGTTTTAGAGTATTTTAATAAAAGTGAAGGAAAGCTAGAATATTGCGGGGAGAAAACATATGCGTGAGAGTGGGTTTCAGGTTTCATAGATCACTCATCGATACCTATTGAGGTCTTTCGACCACAGTTGTCTCCTTGACTTTTTCTGTCGAATATTGCATGAGATCAAACTTTTAACAGACTCCACCTTTGCCTCCTTATTAATATTTTTCTTTATCTGATTTTATCTCGTACACACTTTAATTTATTACGGAAAGGCAGTTAAATAACATTTTATACAGACTTGCATTAAACATATTTTCTCATGGACAACTTATTAGTTCAAACTGTTATTTTTGCTTAGTAAAGTAAGACTGTGTCTTTTCTGAAATCAGAATGTACCCAAATATTATCTACTGTAATAAAAAAACGACTAAAATGTACCGACTTGCACAAAAAGACTAACTGAATAATATGATAAACACAAGTTAATGGCAATTTCTGACATTTTATTTTGTTTTATAGGTAGGAAATTCACACATGGTTACATATGTCCACACATTTGTTACACAGATATAGACATTTGTGATACATTCAACAACGAAACACAATTTGTTCACATAGTAAAATACATGCCCCTGATGAACAGTGCTTTAAAACACTATACATTTCATACATTTTAGTTTAGATTACGTGTTCCACACGTGTTTCTAAACAGAATATGTATTTTGCCATAAAAGACAACTTGGATATACAGTAGCCTAGGCATAAAAATAATCAAATGAAAGATCATCCGCCCATCCGCTCATTCATTCTCCAATTGCTTATTTTACCAATTTGACTTCAGTGTAGAGCAAAGAAGTGCAAAATAAATAAATGAATAAATAAATAAATAAATAAATAAATAAATAAATAAATAAATAAATAAATAAATAAATAAAGTTAACGTAAAAACAAAATATGGACAACATTCGGTAAACTACATGTGATGCATTAATAGTGTATCTTTCTTTGTGCACTCCTTTTCCTGAAGTGGTCCATGACGACCAAAACATCATGTCGTGCAATCTCCCAAGCGCAGCAGCTAAACTTCTGTCAAAAAGCAGAGTAAGAGTTGATTGGTGCGGATCTGGATTTTCGTTATCATAAAGCACATTATTTACTGAATCCCTCACCTGCGTTGTGAGAAAATCGTCGAGCAGCTTGAAGTCATTGACCATGGTCTCAAGTTCAGAGCTTATCACAGGAGCCTACATTTTAACAATACTTTGTGTTACAGTGTGTAATTGTCAATAATAAATATTAAAAACTATTGGACGTGACTTACGGTGTTGGATATAATTTGCCTATTGAGGTGCTCCATTAGATCTCGAAATGCATTGTTATGCCAGTGGCAGTTGTTTACTTTCTTCTTGAAGATCTCAAAGGTGGAGTTGTATGATAGCTTCAGGGCCTCAGGTATTTCCTGTCTCTTTACAGATGAAGAAGACACAACAGTCATTGTCAAACAACATACACGCTATAACAGACACAGGCAGAGGTTAATAGTTGAAGTTGCAGATTGTTATTTTTCGACACACCTGAACTGGCAAATCAAGTTTTATGCGGGCAGCTGAGTGGGACTGCAACTAAACTAACACTACACTTGAAGATCTCGGGATGTAACATTTATTAGTGTTCTTATTGAATTGTTTACCTTTTTGATAAGATTCCTGAAACGAGAAGAATTCGCATTTTCCACCTCGTTTATGCACGCTTTTGGTCCCTATGGTAGAAAAAAAAATGTTTATGTTCAGGGCGTTTCTTAGTAGGCTATTAAAATGCATCAACATTGACCTATGATTAATTTTTTCCAGCTTTTAATTGGACATTTTTTACCATATTAATGTGCCACAGAATAAAGGTAGAGATAGATAGATAGATAGATAGATAGATAGATAGATAGATAGATAGATAGATAGATAGATAGATAGATAGATAGATAGATAGATAGATAGATAGATAGATAGATAGATAGATAGATAGATAGATATAGATTCACAATTTTTAAGGTAAGTGGTTGCAAACAATTTACTGTATTGTGAATTTAAACAAACAAATATAGTTCAACAATATTACATTTAATTTGTTTGTTTAAATTTAGCTCATATAAATTGTTGAAACCACTTACCTCAAATGTAGTAAATCCATTGAATCATATTTTCAATGTAGATAAACAGACAGACAGACAGACAGACAAGAGACAAAAAAAAAACAAACAAATAAATATATAGGATTAGTCTCACCAGCGCATTCAAAAGCTTTATTGTCGTAATTAAAGTTCTTCTCTCCTGATTAGAGGATACAAATAAAGACGGGAAAAATATTAGGCACAGAAAACACAAAACAGCCCTCATTGTGATGTATTGACAGCTGTAGAGACACTACTTAAACGATATGAATACTACGACTTGGATAGCCTACTAAATTATGGCAAGACCTTGACTTTATATAGTGCTCGAAAAAATCCCTACCAAATTTGCATCCCTTAAGCAGGTTGAAAGCGCGGGAAGCCCAGCGGTATTACAATTGGAAGTTTTAGAAGGAGAAAATGAAAAGCACGTGATCATCATCGTCGTGGTAGGCGTTCCTTTTCACACCTTAGACCAGCTTTGTTTACTCATTTTGAGCTGAAATCAATGAGATAACGGATGTGCTTAGGCATGCGTGAAACAATCTGGGACTTTCAAAAGCACTACAAGCTAGGTGACGCAATTACATCATACAACAACTAGGCTATGTTTTGTAGCATTTTGTAGGCTAGCTTCATGCAATTGCAAGTTAATATGTTTACATACTTTATTTTTTGAGTTCTCCCCCCCCCCCCCATTTCGTTGCGCTCGCGGCAAAGTTTAAACAGTAGCCTGTTTTAGAGCAGCTTTCTTGTTAAGTGTGATGTCATCCAGCCGGCTGTGTAATGTGACGACACAATCCTGCGAGTGGTAATTCCTCATTGTAACGGAGCATAATTGTTTACATACTCAGCATTTCACTTTCACTTTCCATAGTGACGATGCGCTCTCCCAAAGAATTCTTTTAACAATTCCAAGGCCGCGCTTTCATCATTCATGATGCAACCGATTTTCCATATCATGTAAGAACAACGAATCTTTTCGTTTGGGACTGTACATTACCTCTACATTAGCGAACGATACTAATGAGTTACTCACACATAGATTTACTATGGAATAGCTTAATGTTTGTATACCTTTTGAGTCATTGGAACATGTTTTATTTATGCAAAGTTATGACATTTCTGTTTGGTTAAGATTGAAGTATGTAATACCTGATTTTAAAACTGCAAAACATCTTTTTGTCAGAATTTTGATGTGAATTCTTTAAGTTTACAATATGACTTTGCCAAATGATTTCATCCATAAATGAACTTTTTGCTTTTCCAAAAAGATAATGGTCTTCTTCAATTCTTTAAAGCTTATGCGACATAAAAAAACCCTTAAACTTTGTAGTTTGCTAAATGTATTTTTGACTTGAAATGTATTTATAACTTCCTCGTATTATATTACATTGTATTTTACTATTTTATTTATTTTTATTTATGTGTTTTGTTTGTGGCATGCTGCTATTTGGACTTCCTGATTTATTTAACTGTCGGTTATTAGTTTTTTTCCTGTATGTTCTTAAAAAGAACCAGTAAAAACTTGTTAAAATCTAATAAAATATGTAAGGAAAATGTCTTTTAAAACGGTAATAAACGGAAAATCTAATTACAAACTCTCGCTTTTATGCCAGGAAATAAATTTTAAAATCTCAGTCACTGTTTATTATGCTGAATTTAGCAAGAAAAAAAGCAATAATAGTAATTACTCATAGGGCAAATAATAATAGTATCATACAGCGTCAGTGGGTAGCACAATTGCCTCACAGCAAGAAGGTCGCTGGTTCGCATGCTGGTTTGCATTTTCTCCCCGTGTTCGGGTGGGTTTCCTCCGGGTGCTGCGGTTTCCCCTCACAGTCAGACATATTATGTGAATTGAATAAGCTAAATTAGCTGTGTTGTATGAGTGTGGGTCTTTCCCAGTGTTGGGTTGTGGCTGGAAGAGCATATATAAGTTGGCGGCTCATTACGCTGTGGCAACCCCTCATTCATACAGGGACTAAGCCGAAAAGAAAATGAATGAATGAATGAATGAATGAATGATTAATGTATCATAACAAAGAGATATGTTAAAATATGGTGTCTCTGAATGTAGTAAAATTCATTGCATGCATTAAAATAATAATAATTCAATATACATTAGAAGACATAGATTTAGAAACGGACAATAGGCCTATTATTTCATTTAAGAAGTTTATGAAAAATAGAGAATTACAAAAACCAAAATACTAGTCAGAGAGATGCATTTCATTTACACATTTTATATAGATGTAAGAATTACACTAGTAATAACGGAATATTCACAGTTATGGAATATAATTAACACTAACAAGAAAAAAATGAAAATCACTCATATTTCTTTGCTGGATTTAGCTGAGGCTTAAGCAAACATGCCTCAAAACAGAAACCGTACACTTCCTTTGAATAAAAATTCTGATTAAAACTCCGACCACACCAAAAACAGCTAATTATAGAAATAAATAAATAGCCTATAAAGAATTAGCTGTTACACTCGCGTCAGGCTATATCAAACTTCATCGATAGGTGGCAGGACAACCTCAGATTCTCGACTTCATATGGTAACCTACATTTGAAAACAAGGGGTGCTGTGCTCACGAGAAACCTCAGCTTGGTTCAAAATTTGAGCGGTTACACAACATCTATCTTAGTCTGTTTGAAATCTGCTGTAAATAATAGTGAAAAATATATACACTGACAAAATAAGAAACACTGTAGTATAAATAATTCTTCATGCTCTGTTGGTGTGTTTCGTGCTTATATTGCTCAAGGAAATGTTTGAGAACTGCCTGAATTTTGAAAACCATTGAGCTTGGTAAAATTAATACTGAGAGGCGAAACGTGCCTTTGAATAAAAATTTAAAATCTTTTGCAGGATGGCAAAAGATTTTATTTCTCTCTACCATGAACAACACATTTGGATTCAGTGATAAAGATTACAGAGCGGCAGGTTCATACTTGTTCAAATGTTCAGCAACCCCCTGCTTTTCATTTCTCATATACACAGTTCAGACACGTGCACTGATACATACCTGTCTTCAAATCCAGAGTATGTTAAAGGAAAGGAAATGTAAGTCCTTTACAGGAAATTAGATAGTTTGAGAAGAGGAAACTTTATGTGGCTGAACAGGAAAGGGGGGTGTTCCTTCCTAAGGATGAGGAAGAGGGAGGACAGGGGAGAAAGAAAGTCGGACACGTGAATATATTCCTAGTCCTTGACAGGGACAGTGTCAGATATACTATCACAGATCACTTTCCAAGTTGAGCTTTTTAACATAAGAATATAAAGTGCATTTAAATATTATAATGGAATAATTATTATATTAATAATGAAGTTAGGCGACACGGTGGCTCAGTGGTTAGCACTCTCACCTCACAGCAAGAAGGTCGCTGGTTTGTGTCCAAGCTCGGCCAGTTGGCATTTCTGTTTTGCCTTTGCATGTTCTCTCCGTGTTTGGGAGGGTTTTCTCCAGGTGTTCTGGTTTCCCCCACAGTCCAAAGACATGCTGTATAGGTGAAGTGAATAAACTAAATTAGCCATATAGTGTATGTGTGTAAATGAGTGCGTATGGATGTTTCCCAGTACTTCCGCTGTGTAAAACATATGCTGGATAAGTTGGCGGTTCTTTCCGCTGTGGCGAACCCTGATGAATAAAGGGACTAAGCCAAAGGAAAATGAATGAAAGTAAAAATTAATAATGAAGTTAAAACAGATAATTATTTGTATATTCCAAGTGAGTTTTTAACAACAACAATAAAACAACCCTATTTCTCTTCCTGCATGACACAAATGATATCATCAGTTATGACACGTCATAAGTTATGATTGCATCATAATACACACTCAACAGTCAGAAATAGTTTGTGCCCTGAATCCTATCCTCATTTATTGTTATCCTTTTGAAACACAAATCACACCTAAATCACACCTGACTTATTGATGAAGTGACAAACTCAAACTCTCTAAAACTCTTTTCGTAGTCAAATGAAAATGTCAGAAACTGCTTGTATTTTTTAAAGGGCACCTATTTTACCCCTTTTACAATATATAAGACAAGCCTTTGGTGTCTCCAAAATGTGTCTGTAAAGTTTCACCTCAAAATACCCATCAAATTATGTATCATAGCCTCCAGTATTTGCCCATTTTAATGTGTGAGTATACTGTAGCTGTTTTTGTAGCTTGTGGGTTTTAAATGCAAATGAGCTGTTTCCCCCTGCCCACCGTTCCCACATGCATATGTGCTTCTCATCATGAGTTATGTCAGATAAACAGCAGTCAGTTATAGAGACAGACACATATGAAGCTGAAATACAGCTCATTGGTAAAAAAAACAAGTATGTTTATTTAATATAGTTGTGGTGTTTATTCAAGCCTTTCTGAAATGATGAGTCACACACAAAAGCCAGTATACACACACACACACATTAGCATTTACTGACACCATGCGGTCGTGGTGATTATAGCGGTTAAGAATTACATAGCGATTTTAGCTGTCTTTACTACAAATATGCTCTGTTTAAAAAAGTTTTTAAAACATATAAAAATCCTAGACAGTACCTGTGTCTACAACAGCACTGTTTGGTACACTTCCTTTGTCAGTTCATTGTTCACAATACAAAGCTTTTGATTTTCTCCTGGCCTGACGCTGTATTCTAATTTAGAAGTCATCTGCTCAACCTCCTCACTCCATGTGGATTAATCACGTTTTTTAATTTATAAAACTGGAACAAATTAGAGACATTGTCTAAACGGTTCTTCCAAAAACTTTGATAAAACTTGGGGTTCACTCCTTGAATATAAGGAAATGTATACTCCTTGCATACTGGATGATAGTTCATTTTTACATTCTTCGCTGCTGTGACATCATGACCAGGCTTTTAGTTTGGTGTATGAACAATTGTTTTGGTTGGTACAAGATTATTGATTTATTATTTTTTATCGTTTTAATATTATTTTTTTCTCTTTTTTTGTATTTTTGTTTTATTTTTATTTCTATTTTTTATATGTAAATATAATTGTCACAGTCATTTTGATCCTTGTTTACTTTTCTCACTCTCTCTATGTCAAAAAGTACAATAATATTCTAAAATGTATGTTATTTGTTAAAAAAAAAAATTGTTGTAGAAAAAGGTACTGTGGACACGTGTACATGTTATTATAGAAACATGGTGCCTGTCAATCAATTTGGTGGGCGGGGAAAACCGCACTCCTACTTTACATTACAGTGGGCCTTAAAATCACTGGGATTGGGTTCCTATTGTAACGTCAGGAAATTTAAAAATAGAGACTTGTTGGGTTTATATCACTCCAACATGACAGTGGACACACTATATATACAGATAGTTCTGTCCAAACAGCTTACACAAGTTGATTTTCATCATTGGTGTCCTTTAAGCAATTTTAGGTTTAATTTTTTTGAATAGCATGACATTATCTAACACAAATCCATAAAATAAAATGAATTTAGTAGAGAAAAAAAAATGCATACATGTTTATGACCATAATGAAAGCTTCACCAATCAGTCGACACAGAGTGCATCATGTGACTTTAAACAATGTGTGCACTGAATAAACTTGAGTAATTAGCACATTAATTTGTGATGGACTACTGCTCCATCTCTTTATCAAAACTTGATTTCCTATTATTTTTATATTCCAGGAAAGCACAACACATTCCAGCTTGCCAAAATGGGACGCCATTGAAAGTACAGAGTCCAATGGCAACAGTAAATCTTCACGTGCCCCACCCAGAAAACATACTTTTCTCCTTTTTTTTCTGCTGGGGTGTGGCGTGCTGTCCCGATCACACATATCTGAGGGTGAGTACCAACCTCTTGGTTCCTGGTTTCCCCTCAGAGTTCAGTCTGTGATTTTTGTAGTAATTATATTTAGCAGTAGTTCAGTTTTATCCAAAAGTCTAAATGTGATCAGAAGTTGTGCAAACTGGAAGGGAGGGAAGAAACCGCCAGAGCCCAAATGGGTGTGAATCAACCACTGGGTGTTATTCATAGAAACTGCATGGTGAAATTCTTGCCAGAGCTGATGTTTTTCATTCAGTGGCTAACAGTAGGAGTGGATGAAACTCTCTACAATTGACATTCTTTATAGCTTGTACAGATTAGCATAACTATAATGTGCACTCATGTGAGACAAATGCAGAACTTTTTTTTTAACATGTTGGCAGACTATTTCTAAAACTAAGCATCCTGTGAGTGGTGTGTTCCTATCTGAGGGTTTGTTAATTGATTTCACCCACCAACTTTCCAGTGACCTGATTTGTGAAACACAATTTGAACCAAATGGTAACAATGCAGAATATTCGATTGTGGCACTTATTTGAGAAGGACCCTAATTCTTGTTGTGTTTAATGGAGCATTGCTTTACTGCTTTTGTGAAGTAACATTTGGTTAATAATTATAGTTTTTAAATCTTAATGAAACAGTTAAACCATACCTTCACCTCTCTCTCTCTCTTCCTGTTGCTAACTGTCTCACGCTTCTGAAGCTGTGATGTGTGTGCTGGAACAGGAAATGAATGCAGACAGAGGAGGCAGGCAAGCTGAAACTGGCACAAAGCTGTAGCGTGTATACACACCCACCCACATACAAACACACACACACACTGGCCCTGAGCAAGAACTGTCAGAACTGGAACTTTGAGCTGTACTGTAGGTGGAATGTCAAAGTGCTTGTGCGACAGACAGAAAGCTGTATAAGGCATTAAGTGGCGTGAACTTCCAAGAAAGGAAAAGAGATTTAAAGCAAACAAAAGAGACGGATCCTACAAATGTAACTTGGTTGGGAAGAGAAAGAATCAAAGGTGTTGAGAAGATGGTGCGGCAATCTCGCCTATGCAGGTAAACCTTTGAATACATTGATTACTTTAGAAGTAGGCAGCGTTTGTTTTGTCTTTAGGTACTTTGCATTTTGTGTGCAGGTTTTTCCTAAAAATCTGTTCAAGATACCCACAACATCTGCATTTGATTTTTCAGTCTTGTACCTACTTGTTGCAGTTTGCAAAATGAACAGAGATTTTTAAGGTTGTGATGTGAGAACTGTTCCTGTTCTTGCTTTGATCAGCTCATCTGTCGTTTTATGAGCTCAAATCTGTTCCATTGATTGTTTTGACTCCTGAAAATCAGTCTTTGGTTCTCATAATTTTTACCATCTCAGATATAAAGCTTTGAGTGCTCAGTGACGTTTGTTGCAAAAACAGATGAAAAATCAATCTGTGTGCATGCATGCAAAATCCAATTGCAGTGTTTACGATCAAGGTATTCCCTGTGAGAGGACATTTTAGCTGTGTGTAGACTTCAGAAAAAGTCAGAGCACTCTTTCTGCATTCCTGTGGTGACTGTGCGCTGGGTCTGGGTGTGGATGAAAACATGGATCACCGCAGAGCTGGTACAGCCATCCCAGCCATTTAGAAGGGCATCTTAATTCTGCCTCGGGTCTTTGGCATGTGCACACCTTGGAATAATCCTTATGACTTTCTAAGGCTACTGTTGTTTGGGTTATTAGTTCACATAATATTGAAAATTCTGTCATTGTATACTCTGCCTCATGTCATTCTTATACCATGAGACCGTCATTCATCATCGGAATAAAAATTAAAATATTTTAGATAAAATCCGAGAGCTCCCTCATCCTCCATTGATAACAGCCCTGAGGGATTCAGTCCAGAGTACAGAAAAGGAGCCAGAAATATTGTCAGAACATTCCATGTGACTTCAGCAGTTCAACGGTAATCATACGAAGCTCCAAAAACACTTTTGTGTGCCAAAAGAATTGTAGAAATTACTTTGTTAGCCTATGTTTTCCTTGTTAGTCAGTGTACTCATTTACTTTGGAATTTATGACACTTGTGTGTTGCACTGCTGACTCTAATAACAATGTGTTATACTGCCCATAGTAAACGTGCACCTTGACCTGATGAGGCAGAAAAAATATAGTCAAACGAGTCATATTTACAGTTGGGTTTTGTTCACAAAAGCTTTGTTTCTTGGAGCTTTGTACGATTACAGTTGAAACACTGAAGTCACATGGAATGTTTTTGACAAACAGTGAGGATCAGGGAGCACTCAGAAGTCATGCAATATATCCTGATTTGTGTTGTGAACATGAAGGAAGGTCTCAGGAAATTGGAATGACATGAGGGTAAGTAATTAATAACAGAATTGTAATTTTTGGGGAACCAACCGTTTAAAATCATACTTGTAGCAAGTATTTCCACATATAGGATTCGCTAAATGTTAACTTTTGAAATGAAAGATTCATTCATTTGTTTACCCTGTATGATTCTCCTTCTTTCAGGGAACACAAAAGGTGAATTTAGATAGTTCTTTTCCATGAAAATAGTAAATGGTGATTTATACCATCAAACCTCAAAGTTACATCGTGAAAGCTTGTGCAGTTAATCAAAATGATAACTCTGCCCAATGAAGATAGTAAATGCTGAAAATCATCACAATTCATCACAGTTCATGCACACTCAAAAATATTGTTTGTTGCTTTTTCAAACTAGTTATTTAAAATTAGGGATGTCCCGATCAGATTTTTTGCCTCCGAGACATTTGATTTTGAGTATCTACCGATACCAAAACCCAATCTAATACTTCTATAATACATAAAAAAAGAATAAAGAAGAGTGAAGAAACAGGATCCAGGATGTTTTTTATTTAATTAATCTTCTTTTAACATTCAACAACTCAGCAGAGCACTTTTGTGAGGTAGCTTGAACAATCAAGTAATAAATAACATAAATTCTTCACTTTTGGACTTTAGTGCAACAGTAAATATAAAAAAATAATCTAATTTAAAAACAAATAAAACCTCAACTTTAAATACCCGACAGGCAATCCCAAGTTTGCATACCTCACAGTTTGGAATGGCAATGTTGTCTTTATCAACCTTATAATACCTCTAGACCGCAGACATTCTCACGCTTTCCACTTTAAGCTGCTTCCGTGCTCTACTTTGACAGAATTTACCGAATAGCGTCTCTGCAACAAAGTGATGTCACGCCGCATACTTTGCTGTTTCTGTGTGAAAACAAGAAAGAGATCTTACTCTGTGCCACTGCATAACAATAGATGTGTTAGAAAACAATGAGAATATATGTATATATATATATATTCAACCCCTGATGGGGAGGTAATGTCTGATTCCAATCAAGTCTGAAATTGTGTGATCGGGCCTGGACAAGTAAATAGATCTGGACATCCTATCCTATCTGGACATGTTTTATGTTCAATCCACTTAAATTTGTAAAAACTAATAAGTTAACTTTATTTCTTCACGTTGTTCTAACACAAATCAATTGTCTGGTACCCAGCATTTATTACAGTGCAGGCTGTTAAGCTTAAGATGATTGCAGTGCAACCTGGTCCATGTTAGAATACGTGTGTCCAGAAATTAGAATGAGCAATAACAAGTAGTGTGTTTACCACATAAAGTATGTACACAATCTCCAGCACTCTCTCGCTTTACAAGGAAGGGGAGGGAAAACCAACAGCCTTAAATACTATTTTTGGTTCTTAAAGTGTTATGTTTGGTAATGAAAGACACACAAAGACTATTCAAAAGCTAAAAGAGAATGTTGAAAGTCATGTGCTCACAAAATGCAACAGAAGATAATATGAAGTGTTAGGATAGCCCTGAATTTAATTCTGAAATGTCCGGTTGCTGCAGGGTGACTATACACATCACACAGAAACCCATTTCCCCCCCAACCATGAACATCCTGTGTAAGAACCAGACAGCACAGCAAGGTCAAAGCAAGCCAGGCAACAGAAAAAACAAGGAGTTTCCGTGTTTAAACAGTGTCTAAATGGGAACAGCCTCCTCCAATTGTTCTTCCCGAACAGCCATTTTCAGCTGGAAGGACACCCCCTCCCCCCAAATACAGATTCCAAGCTGATTTCTTTTTGAACTGCACCAACATGATGAATCACGCGTTGGGGTTTCTATCAGTTCAACTCCTAGCGCTGATGTTGTCAAACAGGTTCTAGCTCTCCCCCTTTTGAAAACATAGTATCAGTCAGAGATTAATGTTGGCATGGTTGCATGTCATTATGAAGAAGATTTTCAGAATCAAATGTAAAGCAATGCTTGTAGCTCTACTGGAATGGTGCATTGTGCTCCTTCGTAGGCCTTGTTTCAGTTTGTTGCCACCCCCCTGGTTTATGACGTGCGAAGGTGATCTGCCCTTATGTTTAGCTCTCTGTTTGTGGACGGATGCTTCTGTTTGTCTACAAACTCTCTTGGAAGGCTTTTCAAATGTACAAGGGTGGCGTTCTTCGTCTTGTCTGTCTCTCAGGAGACGTGTCTTGGCTTGTTTAAATACTGCAGCTGATGTTGTTTTGGCATGAGGTTGATAAAGCCTTCAGCAGATTGCAAAGGTTTTTCTCCTTTTTAGTTATAGCTACGGAAATACATTTGCCTTATTTTTGGTTGTAAGAAATTCTAGTTGTAAATGGTGTGATACTGGACAATCAATCATGATTCAACCTCATATATCAAGATTGTTTTACATACAGTACTTCTCAAAACTATCAAGTCTAATGTCAGCTGGTTCTGTCTGTCACTCACTCACTCCCAGCATAACAAGCATCAGGTTTAACAAGAAATTCTAGAGATACACCCTTTTACACTTAGCTTTACATAGTTTTATGTTAAGTAATTACACAAAAGCAAATGCATAATCATAAACTGTTTTTTTTAGTCGGATTGCTTTATTGGTTTTAATCCAAACTTGTTTAAACTCCACATCATTTGTCAACACATCAGACTCTTGAGACTAGTTACTACTAGACATATGCTTTGTTACGTTCATACAAGTAATTTTGCACAATTATCTGCAGTTTTCTGCATCACTAATTGTTAAATCATGTTGATCAAAATATATTACACTATACAAAATATCGTCTTGTGGTTCCATCGCATGGGGCTATAAAGTCACTTTCCAAAACCTTTTCATTTAATGTTCCTCGCCAGTGAAATGATCTTCCCATTCCCACTCAGACTGCTGATAATGGTAAAAATGGTTAAAGGGTAGAATTTTTTATAAATTTCCAAGCATATTTTCTAATTTTATTAGTTTTTATTTCCAATAAATGTGTACTCAATTGATGAATTGTGCAAGTAAATTTTGGATTTCACTAATAGTAAAGCATTAGATCAGGGTGGCTTGAACGTTTTTGTATCAAGGGCAAAAAAAACTAAACTCATTGAGAGCTGGGGCAAAAGGTAAATAAACTATATTACATTAAAGTTGTCATGGTTAATTTCCTAATTATTCATAATATTTCAAAATAAAATACTTTAAATATTATTAACTAATGCAGTATAACTGTTTTAAGGATAACTTATTGCAAAAAAAACATAATCAATCACATTTATAACAGTGGAGTTCAATACTGAATACACTAGTCAAGCAGAATCTGCCTTTGCCTTGAATTGCTGAATAAAGTCTCTCTACATTTATAGAAAATCAGATTAATTTACACCATTTAATTCAAACATTTAATTTAAGTTAGCTTTTAACAGTAAAACAAACAAACAAAGGGTTACATTAAATTTAAATTTGACAATCTCGAAATCATCCCTATTATTCTCCATCTGTTCTTAGATGGGATGGCAGGACAAATCAAAGGTTACCATGGGCCAACTTTTTCCTGCGGGCCCTAGTTTGGGCATCTCTGCATTAGATCAACCAGTGATCAATCAGGATTCTTGGAGGTACATCCCATGAATATTTAGTTGTCAAGCAGATAGACAGAGGATAACTTTATAAATGTAACAAAAAGCGAGATAGCAGATGCCAAGTACTGTATGTTGACACATCTCTAATGAAATAAGGGCCACTATTGTGGACCATGTTTTCAGTCATAACTTTTCAACAACCGAGGATCAAATGCGGCAGCTGATACTAGGAAAATAATGTATTCAATCAATTAAACATTTTATTAGCAAAACTCATATTTCATACAAAATGTGCACTGTACAGTAATACGATGTACACTCTCAGAAATAAAGGTACAAGAGCTGTCACTGGTGCAGGACCTTTTCAAAAGCTCAGTACCCAAATGCACCTAAAATGTACCTTTTGAGGTACCACCGTGGACTTTTTAGGTACAAATATGTAGCTTTTGAAAAGATTCTGCCCCAATGACAGCTCTCGTACCTTTATTTCTGAGAGTGCACTAACTATAATCATTTACTGGTAGTATATGTGTATTTTACGTTACACAGTACAACATACATACTCTTTCTCTCTCTCACCCACACACAGCCATCGTTTGCAATATTCTAACAATTTTAACTATTCATGAAAACTGTAGCCCAAGCTCACACCAGGAAATAGGCTACTAGTAAAAACAATCTTATACTGACAGCAATGCATTTTGACTTATCTTGTGTGTACATTTGCAATTCTGTTTACACTAATGTTGACAAAGATGTCGGCTTGTTAAGATAATCTGATGTGTGGTATTGTTTGTACACATTGTTTCAAGAAATGCAAACCCGCAGAGAAAAACAGTAAGTCAATGCTCATACTGTGGAACTAGAAAACACATTTTACAAATGATTTATTGTGGAGTTATGTTGTGTTTGAAATGCTGCTTATCTGTCTAAAATGTCCCCAAGCTCATGTAAGTTGGAAATCATCATTCTTGTTAGACATTAAAGAACTACTGTACATATAAGACCCTTGGAGAATTGTTTGATTGAGGAAGCGAGGTTGCTTTGATTTGCGACATGCTTCAAACAGCCACAACACATCGGATGTTTAAAACATGGCGCAATGAGACTTGACATCTTAGCTTCTGACAAAGCCTCGAATTTTCAGCCAAGCATTTACTTATACGAACAGATATCCATAACTAGGAACACACGCATCTTAAATCAGTAGAAAGCATATGTTTGTTGCTGACAATGCATTAAGTATTCCTCTTTCTCACACACACACACACACACACACACACACACACACACACACACACACACACACACACACACACACACACACACACACACTTTGTATTGGATACTTAAGAGGAAGGAAGAATTTCAAAACAAGCCATTGCATCGAATGACACAGTGAGAAAGTACTGAACTACTAAAATATATTTATTATTTTATATAAAAAAAGCTTTTTTGGTGACGGAAGCTTAAAGACTCATTTCATATGGAGAATGATGTTACATGCATTTCTCTTTTTTTTTCCACAGACCTAAACAAGTGTAAAAAATTTTATGGCTCTGTGAGACTCATCTATCAAATCTGACCTTATTTTGTATTCTATATTGGATTTAAGTCAGGTGATTGGCTGGGTCATTCTACAGCTTGATTTTCTTTCTCTGAAAGCATTTGAGCGTTTCCTTGGCTGTGTTTTGGATCTTTGTCTTGCACTGTAAAATCCAACAGTGAAAATCACTAAATGAAATAAGTTAGTTTGACTTTTAATTTTTAAAAAAGTTACTATGACTTAATGAAAAGGAGTTCAGGTAACTCATAAACTGATTATATTAAGCAGAACTCAAACCTTATGAGTTATAAGTTAATTAATAGTTTACAGTTGTCAAACCATTTTGTGTCAACTTAAATGTTTGCCGCAATCGATTTCCTCAATCAGTTTGTGTTAACTTATCATGTTTTACAGTGTGCTGAAATGTCCCCTCTGGTTGCATCTTCACCATCCTGGTATTGTAGGTGTTGGACTGAAGCAGCTAGTATTAATTTACAGGGATGAAGGTCAGAGGGTTGCTAAAGAACTACTGAGAGATTTCAGCTGCTGTCTGGGCTTTCACTGCCTTTCTGCACCTCCCTTTCTTCATGTGTTCAAGACTTTGCCTGTGTCATTTTATTGTATTACACATAAATTCATGGTTTAGTAGTTTAGTAGGAAAACTAAATGGTTGCATTTATGGATTTCTTTGGTTGTTTCCAACATCTGGTGAAAATTTCAAGTCAACAGCACTTTTATAAAAATGTTTTCAAAGAAAAATTGTAATGTGTTCAATACTTATTTTCCCCACTGCAAATACAAACTGTAGCAATGCACTATTTGCACTATACGATTGTAAAAATGATCATCTCTCCATTGCTTTTGCAATCCGACAAATCTGTGTTTCTTAATTTCAACTATAAACAGCATTTCCTTTGTCTATAGCTTGACATCTCTGATGATTTTCTATGCAGTTTGTTCATAACGGTATCTAAATAGCGTTTTAATTGCTCACACTATGCTGTTATCGGTCAATCGTATTACAGACAACTTCCTTTCCATCTCAGGCAGAAGTCAAACCACACACAACTGATTAACAAGAGATAGAGGATGCTTGGCAAACATTAAACAACTGCTGTTGCGTCAAGGGTGACTCTCTTTAAAGTATGGAGAGTACTAAGTAAATAGAGAAAGTGTTAATCAATATTAGCTAATATATAAATGTCTGATTGGTTTAGACTTAAACTCAGAGATAATCTTCTATTTATTCTGAACATTATAATCACTAGAACTTCACAAAAAGGGTCATTTTATCTTATTTGAAAGACAGTGACAGTCACACTAGATTGGTTGCTTCAGGTCATTGATCAGAACTAGACATTTACCTCAGTTATTTGTCCATATCACTGCACTGCATCACAGTTGCCTGCCTTTAATTCTCTAAGGTTAAACGTAAGATGTTGACAAAAGGTGTAAGTTTGGGATCTCCACTGTTAGCTTAAAATGACCTAGAGCTTGTGGTATGTAGTTCTGTGATGTAATGTGCTTTTACTGAGGAATGCATTGCAAAGTGGACAGTGACGAATTATAGAAGCAGATATAACATTGTGGAAGGAGTATCTCAATGTGATAGAATCAGGAGCGTTGGGCAAAGTCTGAACAGCTGGAGCAGTGGAAAGTTCAGCCAAAGTGCTGTTGTTATTGCATGTATAAAGCAGGTGTTCTTTGGTCATGACTCAGATGTAAGAGCAACAAAAGAACAATAATCTGTGTCTTCTGCTCGATTGCTTTTTATAATCCTCTCATGTGTTTTCTACCCACAGGAGGGCCTTTCCTGAGCCTTGATTCCAGTTTGATTCCCTCAAGGGTTGAATGGGAGAGACGGGCAAGATGACGTCTGTACACACTCTTGGCCTGGTATTGGTGGAGTTTGAATATGAATATGAGGGCCGTGATGGCCACATGGTGTGCATTAAACCCAACGAGCGCTACATCCTCCTGGCCAAAACAAATGATCACTGGTGGCATGTGTGCAAAGATGAACGAGCCAAGCCATTTTATATCCCTGCGAAATATGTAAAAGAGCTTCCGCCCAACATTCCTTCACCTCTAGACTACAGAGAGCCTCCAGGTCCTGATGTGAAGCCTGCGGTGCCTGACCTCACCGAGACCCGCAAAGCAGATGAGGTGACAATTAGACTTCGCTCCAAAGGGAACTACCACAAGACAGAAAACCGCATGTCAACGTTTGGGGTTCCTTTGGACTTACACGAGCCCCCTTCTTACAAACACGGCGGACCTTCAGATTCTCTCATCTCCCTGAGCTCGGTTTCTGCTTCAGATTCATCGAAGCAGAAGAAGAGGATGAGTCATGCACCCAATCTGCTCTTCGGGTCTCATAGTAATCTACCAACCGAATTGGTGCCTGATAAATTTAGAGTGCCGAGTTTCAGCCCAGCCGATCCTCTACATAGACCTATCCCTGCCAAACCAGTGGAGATCCCCATCATCAAGAACTTAAATGAGACCAAGCCCCACCGGACGTCTCCTGAGTTGGAGTCGCCGATAGAGCCTGAAAGTGAAAGTTCCAGTTCAGAACCAATGCCATCACCAGATTCTGAGAATATTTATGAATCCATATCGGACCTGAATATAGATCTCTCATCACTTACTGACAAGGAACCAGCTGGATTGCCAGATACTCAGACCACCACATCATCCTTACCTCCATCAATAAAGGTAAGGCTTTATCTAGTGTTGCGTGCCATTCAGAACCTAAAGTGTTAGTTCACTCAGGAATGAAAATTCTGTTATTAATTTTTCACCCGCTTGTCTATCCAAATCACTGAGACCTTTATTCATCTTCAGAACACAAATTAAGATATTTTAGATGAAATTTAAGGTCAGTTCAGAGACGTTCAAAGTCCAGAAAGTAAAAAGAATCTAAAATAGTGGTTAAGTGCACTGACATATTCTATTCAGCTTTATTTGTATAGCGCTTTTACAATGTAGATTGTGTCAAAACAGCTTCACATAAATGGTTATAGTAACTGGATCAGGGTAGTTCAGTTTTTAGTGTTTAAGTTCAGTTCAGTTTAGCTCAGTTCAGTGTGGTTTGAAATCATTACTGAGAGTCCAAACACTGAAGAGCAAATCATCGATGCGTAGCTCTACAGATCCTGAACCATGCAAGCCAGTGGCGACATATAGCACCATGTTGGCTCCCAGTCCAATTTAGGATTTAATACAAGTTATTGTTATTTGTTTTTAAAGGTTTGAATGGTCTGGCACCTACTTACATTGGTGAGCTTCTTTACTGGCACACTTCATTGAAGCCAATCAGGTCGCTTTTAGTTAGTTATTCCCAAATCACGGTTAAAATCAGGTGACAGGGCTTTTTCTGTCACAACCCCTCGTCCATGAATCGGTCTGCCTTCACATATCAGGTCATGCTCTTCCCTTGGTGCTTTTAAGTCTCAATTAAAAAATCACCTTCTGTCTCTTGCTTTTTTAAATTGCAATTAATTAATTTTAATCTGTTTTACATATTTTGTTCATAAATAAGTATAGATTTTGTATGGGATGTATATTTACTACAGGTAATACAACATATTGCCATTAGAGGGTGGATTCCAATATTAAGGGCTCATCCCTATGCCTTAATCCCTTTGGAGGGTCCCTCTGAAGGGATTTGAGCATATGGATGAGCCCTTCCAAATTGAATGCAGTGTGTAACACTAAACAGCTTCCCTGCTCAAAGATTAATTTTTATTAGTGTTCATCAGTTGTATTTTTCTAACTCATTCATTACAAAGGGCCCATTAAATTGGGCAATTTTGATCACTTCAATATGGCAGCCATGAGTTTTTAATTCCAAAGTGGCCTTCCAAGAGTCAAAGTGCACAGAGAGTCAGCATTGCAACAAGCAAGTATTATTTTTCCAGTATAGTAAACGTGCACCCAGATCTGAAGAAAGTTGTTTTTACATAACACAAAAGTGTTCTTTGTATGATTATAATTAAACAACTGAAGTCACATAATTTTTAAAGTTCATTTTCTGGAATGTCTCAGAACCCTCACTGTGGGTGGAGGATGAGGAAGCTCTTGGATTTCATCTAAGTAAAGTTTTACAAACTTATCAGCAATAATCCTATTTAATTGATTTAAGCTTACAATAAATAGACCGGTTTCGCCCCACTACCTTATCTTCGCTTTGGAAGAATCTCTCCTTCCACCCCATCTCCTTCTTTTCCTCTTTTTACCAGGGGGAGCTCTCCAGACCCACTTGATCTCGAACCTCTTTATTTGCTAATTGACCAGACGGGAGCCCTGGACTCAATTATCTCTGAGCTCAGGGTTTTCTCCTGGGACAGCATGCCAAACCTGCTAATAGCGTCAAGCAAATCTAAGTGTAAACTCTTAAAACTATATTTGTCTTCTGAAAATGATCTCAAGGTATTAGGGTAAACAATAAATAACAGAATTTAATTTTTTTGGGTGAACTAACCCCTTATTTGAGATTGACTTTTAGAGTTTTACTCCTTTCCATACTATAAAATGAGGTTGTAAATCAAATGTAAATACCAATTTATATCTAAATGTTCAAATGTGTGCCTTGTAGACAGGATAAGTCAGCTGACAAAAAAAAAATGCATGTTTTCAAATCCTCTACCACTGCTTTCTCTTTCTAAATTTGACTTTTAACAGTTCCTTAAATTGCACTGCAAATACACAAGCAGTGGTGATGCTTATCTGTGAACAAAACATTTAAACCCAGTTGCTTTTCACACATGCTGATGTGATGTAATTTACATTTTAGAAAATTATGAAAGATAGATACATACTGCAGAGATTTGCAGTTTATTTCTATAATAGAACAAATGAAGTGCTGAACTAGATTAAATAATGACCTCTGCCTCCAAATATTTGCGTGGTTTTGACGCATATCTCTGCTTGGCAGGATTATTAAACAACAACAGAGTATAAATCCTTGTGAGGAAAGCAGTAGAACAGGAAGTGTTATTAAATGAAATGTTATCAACATGGGCCACTGGGAGGCGACGTTTTCATGTAAAATATATCCGACTGTTTCACGTATATCAGTGTTAACTGCACCTCAAAAGGAGAGGAAGCATAACATCTTCCATTTAAAGGCTTATAAAAAATATTTTGATAATCTAAAAGGACTTTCAAGTCGTAAAGCAATCAGAACTGTAAATGTACTCCAAAAACTAAACGCATCCTCTCTGTACCCAATCTTGTTCTTATTTTTTTCTTTCTTTCCTTCTTTCTTTCTTTTTGTTATTTTGCTTACAGATTTCATGCTAAAAATATGAATATCATATTGTAAGATTTGTAATGCATTTGATTGGAAATGTTCAGCAAATACAAAAAATAATAATAATAAAAAAATAACTGCACGTCAAATATATATATATATATATATATATATATATATATATATATATATATATATATATATGTGTGTGTGTGTGTGTGTGTGTGTGTGTGTGTGTGTGTGTGTGTGTGTGTGTGTGTGTGTGTGTGTGTGTGTGTGTGTGTGTGTGAGTGAGTGAATATATGATTATGGCGGTCTCAAAAATTTTAGTTAATAACAGTAATAATAGTATGTATATATATATATATATATATATATATATATATATATATATATATATATATATATATATATATATATATATGTGTGTGTGTGTGTGTGTGTGTGTGTATATATGTATATGTACACACACATACATACTATTATTAACTACAATTTTAGAGACCGCTATAATCTTAAATCAGTCAGGTCACCATCAAAGTGACAGTTTGTCCACTTAGTTTCTCTGTCGCTGGAGCCAGATGTCATAAAAAGCACTGGAAACAATAGCAAGTAAAGGAGAGCTACTTCACATTCAGGACCTACTTCATGACATCAGAGCAGGATATTACTGTTCCTACAGGGAGGAAAGGATATAAAAACGTCACTATCCCAGTTGTGCATATCCCATGACAGCCACCTCGGCAAACTGACAAAGAAAACATAAAAGAACAGTTTTGTTTCTGATGGCATTTGATCAGCTTTTTTATTATTTTAAAAATATTTTTTTATTAAGTGGTTTAAACAAATTATTGAATTGCTGAATTTAAAAAAACTAATTGAGTTGAACATTATAATATTACATTTGTTTGTTTAAATTTAACACACAAATTGTTTGCAAAAACTTTGCAGACATAATTTGTCCAGTCTGTGTGTCATTTTTGATTTTATGTGTGTGAAGAGATAATAGGCTATAGGTTTGATGAATACACCATGCCGCAAAGTTTAATTAACAGCTACAGGGCATGTCCCAACAGGGTTGGACTTTCTTTTAATGTCAGCCGTGACTAAATAATAGAAGATAGTTATGTTTGCATCTCACTTCTAGCAGGTAATGTTTCTTAATTCTTTCTCGAAATTCAATATGAGACAATTTTCCTAATTTTGGCATTTCCTCCAGCACACTTTCGGCTTTGGAGTAAAAGTCTCACTTAGCTTTATGCATGCACAAAGGGAAACGTGCTAATCTCCTGGGACATTGTTAGCACAGATCTTGTGATCTGAGTCAGGCTTGGTGTTGTAGCTGCAAGGTTACTATTGCTGGCACAGATGCTTTCAGCTTCTCGGTTTCAAAATTGGTAAATGATCCTGAAGCTTGAAATTTGTCCGAAAGCGAGGGAGTGAGTGAGACAAAGGCAGAGTATAAATGAAGGCATGAGAAAGAGGGATTTTTTTTTCTTATTTTCAAATTATTGACTCATTCTGTACTGCTTTGGTCATTCAAATTGTTTTGTATCATAAATACACTGAAAGATTGAAACTAGCAGGGAAGGGAGAGTGAGTTGGAGAGTGAGAGTGAAAGAGAGACTTTTGTCTTACCTTTTATGGCTTACTAAAGAAATTTGTCTTATAATATACTGATTTCAGTTTAATAACAAAATTCCAGGCAATGTAGTGGTAGCTGTAATCAGTTTTGCTTTAACTTTGCCTCGTTTTAAAAGGTTTGCGGATGAATAACAGCCTTGTTGGTTAATAATGGCACTTTTACAGCCAATGAAAAGTGAAGTTTTGTAATACTTATTAATAGATTGCATAAAATGGATGAACTTAAAAAGTGTGAGTATGCTTAATTCAGCCTAACTCTAAGCATTTGGAGATCTAATGCGGATGAAAAGCTATACACTCATGTTTGGAAAAGGTTTAGAAAAGAAGGGGAGAGGCACGGTGGGAGTAGAGCTCTCAGTGCACCTGTATCAGGTTTCAGAGCCATTGTTGGGCTGTTTACATCAGTCGCTGACAAATGTTTCACACAAAACCAGCACTGTATGAAGCTTGAGAACTTCTGAAGTGTCCATATGATGATGTTGCTATATAATTTGTGGAGGCCATCATTCATAAATTGTCTATAGGCTATATAGAGTTAAAGTCAAAAGTATTAGCCCTCCTGTGAATTTTGAATTTTTAGTCCTCCTTTTAAAGTTTAACAGAGCAAGGTAATTTTCACAGTATTTTCTGTAATATTTTATCTTCTGAAGAAATTCTTATATGTTTTATTTTGGCTAGAATAAATGCAGTTTTTAAGAACCATTTTAAGGTCAATGTTATTGCACTTTAAGCTGAATACTATCGTGAAATAATATCCAGTAAAATAGTATGCAATGTTATCATGGCAAAGATAAAATGAAATTAGTTATTAGAAATTAGGCTAGTAAAACTATTATGTTCAGAAATGTGTTTAAAAAATCTTCTTTCTGTAAAAGAGAAAATGGCAGGGCTAATAATTCTGACTTCAACTGTATAATATAATAGTTCAGAGTAAAACTTGAGAACATATACAAAACGTCTAATTAATAAAATGCTTTTTAAAGATTTTGTAAAACAGAGATAAATCTTTGTCGTCGACCACAAGCCTGATTCAAGCATTTTAATCACTATGAGCTCGCTTTTACTGAGCCATTATTATTTGAGCGCTATGCAACAACCAAGAGAAAAGCTGGCAGCTGTTACAAACCTGCTATAATGCCCCTCAGCCACTGGCACGTTTACAAAACAAAGGAGGAGATCTTCCTGAAGGCCTCCAAAATCTCATTTCACTGCTTTAAACCCAAACAAGTTTTAGAGCTACCACTCCCGAATTAAGGGCACTGTAAATACACGATCAACCGTGTCCTCTCCCTTGATGTTGCTGAGCGTGACAGATGGCTGCTTTACCTAATGTCTGAACAAACGTGTAAAGGATACACTTAAAGCACGTTTTTTTATTTGGCTTTGTACGTCGTGAAGCGTTTCAAGATTGGGTGGGATATAAAGAGTTAAACGACGTAGCAGGTTTGCCGCTCCCATAAAACTCAACTGTTGGGAGGTGGTTTTACCTGCACTAGCGCCGCTTCAAGGTGGAGAACAAGTGAGACACTGGAGACGTCCATCGCAAATCAAATGCAGGTGTTTTTTTTTGTTGTTGTTTTTTTTTTTGCGAATACTTGACACCGATTTGAGAGGATATTTTGACGGCTTAGTTGACTAATGAGACTTTACAAATTTGCGCGCAAATAGTGAGGAATCACATGCTGCACTTTCTTGTTGGAGGATATATCGAGTAAGTTTTATTTGTTTTTCTTTTTTACTCTGCCATACTTTACTATATGGATTTGCCCTTCAGTGTTTGGACTTCCAGCAGTGAAATTTAAACCATACTGAACTGAACTAAACTGAACTTCAACTCTGGACTGACTTCGTTTAAATTTTCTTGAACTTCTATGTTAAGCTGCTTTGACACAATCTACATTGTTAAAGTGATAGAAATAAAGATTAATTTAATTTAAATGATCTATACATTTTTAAAGAGTGCTTACAGTTGTACAGTAGCTTTAACACTTCTTACACCAAATATTTCATAGATTTACTTGATGGTCTTTAAAAATGGCTTAAACTGACCTGTTTAGCAGACCAGCAAAATAGCTAAGACTGCTTAGTTTCTATTTAATCATTAATAAGTTGATGGATAAAAATTAAAGCGGACTTTATGTTTCCACACACCTTGTTTTACCAATGGAGTCAAGGTTCATTACTGCTATCAAATGATTGCCTTATTGTGCCAGTGTTTATTTTAAACTGTTCTTTAGGCAGTGTAATTATTTACCACTATTAATTTTTATTGGTTTAATTTTATTAGTGTAAAACAAATCTAACAATAAAGGCCGATTGAAAGCTGAAGAATATTCAAAAAAAGATAAATGATGGACTATGTGAGGTATGTGGTGCTTTTATGTTTAAGGAGACTTATTTTATGAAGTAGCACTATTCTAATACTAAACATTCCACTGATGATGTCTTTTTTTCCTGTTCATTCTCCGTTCTCTGTTTTCTTTGTGCATCAAATCATTATGTTTTGACCGTTTACTGCTGTGTAGCTATTTTGAGAAGATAAAGCCAGTTGCTCTTTGAATTGTTCTGTGATGAACTGTGAGTCAGACTCTTGTAGATTAATTATGTTGGCACAGTTTAGTTTCTTAAAAACCTTCAGATTATTTCTTTGCATTTTTAAATATTTTATGATTTACACTTTGAATTACTTTTTACTTTTTGTAAGCTCTATTTTCATTAGTTTATTAGGTATTTATTAGCCTTTAGCACATTTTTTTCCCTCGAGTTCAGCCTTGATAGGGAGTGATCGATGACAATTTCAGCTGACCAAATAAATAAGTGTTATTGTATATTATTTCATGACTAAAAGGTGTGTCTTATAAATAGCTTTAAACTTCATTAAACACATTTATTAATTAAGGTTTAGTTTAATCGGTCTGAAATGGACAGCAATCAAGTAATCTTTTAAATCTTTAGTCTTAAACATTTGATGTTTTAAGTGTTCCTGGTTTCTGTTATTGTTTTTGCTGCACAAGGAAGAACTGTGCAATCAAGAATGAGGTCAAAATTCACTGGAGTGTCATAACTATTTTAAGACTACTGGCAACGTAAATGATTGACCAAACACTTAGTGCACATTGATTTCTTGCAGTTTACTTTATGTTGACAGTTTAGTTCATGGGTTTATATTCAATATAAAAATGTGGTAACCCTGTTAAACAAGCTTCTTTCCATTGACTATAGTTAAATATATCAGCATTTATTAATCTGAGCCATTGTTAAGTTTATCATGAACAAAAACGATGTTTGAATTTACTGCTCATTATTAGTAAAAAAAATAGTTTTAATTCAGTACATTAACATTAACTAATAGACAGTGTTGCCAGATCTATTCTTATTATTTCATAATTGTTAATCATTGCAGATGAATATTTCTCTAACTTGAATGTAAACACAATCCTTGTACTTTGTTGGGTTGTAAGTCTGTGTGTCAGTGTGTGAAGTCAAAATGAGATGGCTCTACTGTAAAAAAAAAACAAAACTCAAACGAATGTCCTTGACACCAATGCTGGTAGAGTTATCTGTTGTAAATAAAAACATATATATTTTAAATACTGGTTTAAAATACTCCTCTATGATATCTTGGACATGACTCAGATTTATAACTTGGTGTATGCTGATGTAGGGCTGGGCGATAAATCGAAAAATAATCGATATTGACATTCAGAACCTATAATCGTTCTTATTTTTCCATGTCGATTTTTCTCAGTTACTTTCACTACCGCATATGGAGTCACATGGCCCCGGTCTGTTAGCCACACTCTGCAACCTCATCTAATCCCTGGTCAAGTAGGATGATGAACCCATTCTTGAGCTTTACTTTGCACTACATTGATGATGATTGGAAGCTGCGCCAGAGATGCCTCGAGACGGCATATTTTTCATTACATTAAAATTATTATTTACATTTAAGTTGTTTACAGAAAATGCAAGAAATTT